>NC_064874.1:9684271-9711771 GCF_943734745.1 Anopheles darlingi | reverse complement strand
TTCTTGTGGGTCATTCAAGATAGTTCTATTATTGTTTTTCGCGAAACTCTATA
Source organism: Anopheles darlingi (assembly GCF_943734745.1). Taxonomy (NCBI): domain Eukaryota; kingdom Metazoa; phylum Arthropoda; class Insecta; order Diptera; family Culicidae; genus Anopheles; species Anopheles darlingi. The sequence goes on along the minus strand of NC_064874.1, from coordinate 9,711,718 downwards.
TTTTTATTTGCAATTTTCTTTTTTACCAAATATAGCATCCTCAAGTAGTATACTAGGGAAAAGAAAGAGACACGATCGTACCGAAAGTTTTCCGTTTCGTGTTCACCATTTGTGCCCCATCTTGTTTTATCGCCTTTATTGCATTCCGAAATGTTCATATCGTCGCGATGCCTTTAATTGTTTGCCCCCTCCGTTTCGTGTCTTCGCTTTGGCTTCGGAACGTTGCGCTAAATTAATTTCCGGTGACCAGTTTCGGGCTTAACCCACCACATCGAGCACAACGAGCGCTCGGGATGCTGGGCATTTTTGCATTTGCCCATCAACAAGCCATCATCCGGCTCTCGCCAAATACCCGCCACACACTTTCATCCTTCGCAATGCTTTTTTTTATCATCCGACTGAGAATGCCGGGCTTTGCCGGTACCACCGGACTTCTTGAAAGCAACCATCCTGGCTCGGCTGAAATATGGCGATATCGTGTGTTTGCAGCCATTTTGCATCGGTACGGCGACTAACCGACAAACCGTACGCCCGTCTGGATGATGTTTATTCTCCTTTGCTCTGGGCGTATATTTTTCTTTCTTGCGAAATCGCGGAACAGCAAACAAAATACCGAAAGAATGTTTGTAGAACCAAGCGCACCAGACGGATGATGCCCGCGTTATTAGGGTGTCGGTTATCCAAATTTGCAGCTTTACTTTGTCGCAATCCTGTTTTTGTTCTCACAAAGTCAAATATGTGATCCAGTAGATTTATACCCTCATAGAGTTCAACGATGGGATTATGGTCTGGTCTGGATATGTGCCGGCAAGTAATACTTCCACCAATGTTCAAAGAAGAGTTCTATTGCAGTTTCTTCATGCTTTCGCGTTCATCCTTTGTTGTGTTTCGATTAGTCTTCATTATTCTCTCCTCCCTTAAACGGTAATTCGTTTTTGCATACTGACGTCATGCTGACGTAGCTCTTTAGACTGAAGGCAGCAAAGCGACGGCAAAGAAATGTCTCCCACAGATAGAATGAGGTTTCTCAATTAATTGACAACACCCCGAGCAGCTAGCGCGTGTATGCTGTTCCTGTTTTAATTGATATTAATCAACCGGAAAAGCTAATCTTACAAAGGCAACCCAACTGATACCATAAAACAAATCAGTCGCTCGATCGCCTCTTGAGCCGTAATTGTTGGTCGCTTGGCGTCGTAGTTCTACTTTTGGTTTCTGTGTATAATATTGTGAATATGATTTGCATACTATCCTGATCATATATATATTTGAATTATCGAACAGTTCATTTCGTAAACTTCGCTTTCCCTTTGTCTATTTTTAATATTGCAAATCTGCTCATGTTTATTCTGCGTGTAGACTTACTGTAGTTGAATTGCCAAAGTTCATTTTGAAAGATTGATCATCGGTATCATGCTTCTGATATTGGAATTGGTGGTACTATTGGAAATTATAAAATTACTTTCAAATATTTCTTTGCGTAACACACACTCCGGTTAAACATTCCAAAACATATTACATTGTACACATGTTACACTGACAAATTGTGTTCAAAATTCGGAATTCTGAACCGCAAAATAGATTCTAGAATCCAGAGTATCTTTGGTAAAAAGTGCATGTACCAGTTGTAGTAATGTAAACAAGTTCCTTTACTAGTACAAACACTGGGCAAGTTAGTTGGCTGCGTATTAAAAAAACAAAAACCAAAAACCAATTCCGGCTGCAGCGTTACCACGTGCATAAATTGATGAATACCTGTAGCAAAACATCACAAACCTGTCGCAATATGGGAGAGATGATCAGCTGATCAAGGATGTAATCCTTTTTCTTTTTATCTCTCTCATGCTCCTCTTTCTCTTTCTTTCTCTCTCTGTTCTCTCTTTCTCGACTGTGTGCAAATATCCCATCCTATATATTCTCCCCCACACAACAACAACACCGGGGCCTGCCTATCTACTACCTGTGCCTACCTACAACCCCATTCCACGGCATCAACGTGTGTCCTTCCACGCACTCCGCATCAAATCAATATCATTCGGAGCAATGCCCATAGATAACTATTACACTGGCAGTGGCAATGTGCTCACTGGCGGTACCCAGCGGTGGTGGTGGTGGTGTTGGTGGTTTTGTTGTTGGTCAATCGTCTTTTCAGCTCTGTCATCGGTGTCAGGCGTGGGGAGCATCAGCATCGCTCTGACGAGTGGCAGTAGTAATGATGATACTAGTGAACACATCAGCGACATCAGCAAAAGTTCCGTTGTGAAGTAAGGGCGCGTTCGTCGAAAACGTTATTTGAAGCGAAACTGTGTATAATATACTGCCCAGCAAACCAAAACCGGCAGACGCACTCTACAGAGTTTTATTTTTGTCGTTTATGATTTTGGTAAAAGACTCACACTGCGTTCACAGGTGGCAGCATAATAGTTAGAGTAATTTTGAAACACAAACGTTGTTTTAGTTCAAACTAGTGGCTAGCGGAAGAGCTGTATCGATGAAAGCAGCACAAAGTGTCAATACTGAAAGCAATGTCCTTGTTACCTACGTGAGATCATCGCTTTTAAAGGTTCAATCAATCAATTTTCTAAAATATTTGGGGCCATAGGGATATGCAAAACAAAATGACACCCAAAATGTAAACAGTCATCAGTAACATCGACAGCAATCATGCGCAAAATCTATTGAAATTTTGAAGCGATTTTGGTTCTCCAAATGCGGGGAGCAAGAGCGAACGAAATATCCGCGGTTTTCTAAGATCTTGGATCCACCGAACGTGTTTGAATTTATGGGAAAAAAGTGAAACATAATTTTAACCCAGCTATTGCATGTGGCAGCGTAGAATGATAAAAAAATCCGTATATATTCCACCGCAGACCACGAACTCGTTTTAGAGGTGAGTCTCATTCAATTATTCTAAAATTCTATATCAAGTGACTAGAATCTTTGGTGTAGATCAATAATAAGTACGGCGCTGGTGAAGGAAAGTGACATGCTGCTGACCTTTTGGTGGTAACCTTATCCCCTATGTTCTATCAGGGTTCGACTAATTCATTCAAAACCGCGATTAGATTGTATCCTATTGTTCCTAACAGAAAACCGCATTAATTAACTCGTGCGATTTCATTAAGTTTGTCAAGCTGTATTTGGAAGAAGTTATTAACCTTAATTGTTGATTGACATGTTAGACAGAAGCTACAAATTGACGATCTCTCACCATTTGGCAAATACTAATGAGCTTACTTGTGTATGACTTGAGAAGGGACTGTTCTGTGTTTTGATACGAATTTATTTACGATATTGGATGAACTAGTTTCCAAAACAAGATAAAGCCTTGAATATCCTATCGCAAAACTATGAATTTAAAAAGCTGTGCTGCGTGTTTGAAACTGCAAAGAAGGAAGTAGCTATGGAGTTTTCTAATTTATCTTACTTGAACAAGAAGTTCGAAAGGCGTGAAGTTTGTGAAATCCGAAACTGCCCTGTTTATACTGTTTGTAGTGACTGACTGGTTATACAACGTGAATGATTCTTAAAAAGGGTTTCATTTCTCTTGAGAATTAACGACGAGTTCATGGGTTATTTCGTTTTGAAATAGTATTTAAACTAGCAAAATGTAGTTACAAATCACACTGAAAAGGTATCAGCTTTTCTCTGTTTTGTTTTTTTCAATTGAAAATCCATGTTTATAGAGAACGTGCTGTAACACATTCGACATCGAATGCCCCACTGGGAATGTCGCCTCTGCGGTAGTTGAAGTAAATTGATTAGATATCAAGTTGTGAATGAGACAATGCGGTTTTATATTGAAACAAATTACGTTACACGGGATGATGACTCTGTAAATAATCACTGCCAATAGACTAAATCATTAGCTTAGATTCTTTATCATCCAATGGAGGCATTCGCATCATTAGTCCTTTTGCAATCTCCATTTTGTTGTAAAATATGAAAATTTATCTCCCAAACAACAGTCTCATCAAATGGTCCAACAATGTAAAACAGATTGGTATCCAATGTTGTATCCGTTTATTGTATTTTGCAAGCTGTTACGGATAGGAAAATAGCTAAGCCGCATAAGGATTCGGAAGTTAAATAACTAAACGCAACGTTAAACGCAGGTGGATGTCACGTGCTCATTGTTCTATTGAGAAGAGAAAACTTTGAACTAAATCCGTCGTTTCTGAAGTACGACCCAGAAGTAACCACTCTTCAAGGCAGCTCAAAGCATTTAATGGTCTTTGGCGGTTATTTCGTGGAGAACATTTCGAATTCCGAAAGCATCTCCAGGGTATGGATTACCTTTGCTCCCTCACAGAATTAAGTTCTACCATTGAGTGTTGTGTTCTAAGGTGCGCTTGTCGGTTCGATTTTCGAATGCTTTTCAATTTACAAGCTCAGGGCGAATGACCCAACCTGAAATACAATCAAAACCCCATAAAAAAGGAAGAGCGATGTTTGCAACTACGGCTTCTGCAAAAAGAGCTGCAAAATGAACTATTACGTTTGACTTCCTTCATAGAACACGGAACGAACCTGTATAGCCCCTTAAGTAAGGTTGACATGCAATGCCCCGGATCGACCGTGTGTGCGGTAGTCTATAAAGTTCCTTTGTGTAGTACAACATTGCTTTCCCCATGTTTCCCGATTCGATTTACTGCCACCTTTTGCCACAAGTTATCGTTCGAGAGCACCAGCTACCGGCGTTTGGCGTGTGATGCCAGTTGCGAAAGTGTTACTGCACTGCAGTCCGGCTGCAGTGGCTGGCTGGCAGCATTGCATGCTCGTACGTACACCCGCTGTAGCGTGTGGCCTACGGTGGATATGGATTGCATGTTCTGGTACCAGCTTATTGACCAGACAGAGTCAAGCTGTGTGGAGCTGTGGTTCCCTTATCTAACTCGTGTACATAAACTACAGAATCAAACAAATGGTACGCACCATCAAAGACAATAATGTAATATAATTTTAAACTGCAAATATGTTCCACTGGATCACCAGCAGACTCTAACCGATCGGTGTGTCCCTATGTTGTTTTCTCGCCGTGACTGATTCAAATGGGACAGAGACGCAAAAAAGTGTGCGAGCGGTGGCAAAGAGCATTAAAGTGATGAGAATAGATTCCATGAAAGAGAGGGGCCAGGAGAAGAGAACGCGCGAGCATTTCACATCCTTACAACGAAATTAAATCTAAAAACCATTCTCTCATACTGTTGGAAGTGTGTAAAATACATTCATAACATATATAACCCACGAACTAAAATGAAAGTGTGAAACGGTGGTTAGTTAAGAGAAGAAACGAAATCGTTTATCGATACGGTGTTCTCTCATTTTGCGTAACCAACAGAAAAAAACAAAAGAAACATGAACGAACTATCATAGTAGAATAGCATGAATGTTAGTTAAACGGGAAATTTAGCGAAAATGTTTCACATTACAATGAAAGACACTAGCACTCGGAGAAGATGTTTAAATCAAAATCACTGCAACTAAAACCTAAACACATTAAAAGCGACAAAAATGCTGTATGTAATACTTGTGTACATAAAAGAAACTAGCTTAACATTGTTGACATGAAACGGATAACTATCGGCGCCCTTTGCAGCAGCGAGAGGAGAGGGCACGGTGCGAAATAAAGTCATACTAAATCATCACAATTTCATCGAATGTGTGTTTTGTATGTCTCAATGGTGCGAGTGCGAATAGTGTGTCGTTTCTCGCTAGACAGAGTGGTTTCAGAATATCTTAATCGAATAAGACGTACCACGTTCCATGTAAAGCAATAACACGCGGTGGTCTGCAAGATGCAAAGATGGAAAAAGGGTGGAATTCATTGTAACACATTCTCTAATAGAGTAACACGAGAAGGAAGGATCCCTATTGCCTCTTCGGCTTCTAATGCGCTTACAATGTCAACTTCTTCACCATTTAGGGCTCAAAATGAAGGTAATTATGTTCGAGAAGATATTCTTTAAAGCAACTGCAAAAAACAAACAAATACTAGAATTCTGTAGCACACCCACCCCTTTTATACTACAAGTTCAGTTCGTTCATTCTAGCAAGCAACTTCACCACAAATCTTTACACTCTGATTAGCAAACCAGTTTCGAACGTTTAACTCACTCACAAACCACAGACATTGTTTCACTATCTCTTATCCACTCTCTCTCTCTCTCTCTCTCTCTTTCTTTCTGTGCGCTCTATCTCTCTGTTTTTTCTCTTGCATCAATTCTCTAGTGTTTAGTTTCGAAGCAATAGGCGCGAACGTACTAGGTTAAATGATGACTGCGATACACACCAGCATCTTCTCCATCCCACTGTCTATCTAGATTGTCTACGCTGAATGTACTGGTTGTAAATATGTTCAATTGTTTAGTACGTAGCCGAGAAAATGTCTTCTAAATTATGAAGCGTGCCTCGATAGGCAAACAATGCAAAACAAAAAATTCGTTCTGGTCGTCTCTACAATCACACGCACAAAACACAAAATTGTTCTCTCGGAATGGTGTTTATTGTTACAAACCGCCAGCCTCTGCCGGCAGCACACAAATTTACGTTTAAGCTTTACAATAATTCACGTTCTGCATCCAACTTTTTTGAAATCATAATTCGTTACACGCACACACCACGCAGCGCCACGCACAATCGTGCAAATATAACTCATAACACTACTCAAAAGGAAGCGATAGGAAGCACAATGCAAACACAGTAGAGAGAGGGAAATCGATTTTCACAACGTTTACTAAACCGAATTGCTAAGAGCACATAACAGACCACTCTTTTCATCAAACAAATTTCACTGTGCACACTCATAACACTAAACTCTGTGGAAGGATACACAGCAGAGAGTTAGGATGTTTGGAGCGCATATAACCACCACACACACAAGCCACCAAGTGTGCATCATCTATTGGTTCTGTTGGTCCATTTTCTCTATTGCATTTTTTAGCTGCATGGTTAAATACTCTCTTCAACCTTTTTTTCTCCTTTTTTTCGCGTACTCGCACGCTCTACCAGGACTGCTCGAAAGCGTTTTGTGCAGCTGCAGCCACACCAGTACACAACAACCACTTCCCTGTGAGAGAGTGCAAAATGTTTGATAATTTCATTACCGTCCTGCCTGTTCCTATTCCTTGAATCTCGCCTCAACTGCAAAGTTGGAAACTAATTTGTAGAACTTTGGAGCGCACAAAAGCTCACAAAAATTCAATAAAACCCGATAAAATACATCGCACACCAAGTGGTTCGTGGGGTGTGGTGTACTGGTGATGGTGGCAGTGTATAGTAGTTTTCCTTGGTAGTTTCTCGAGGATCGTGCTAGCCTAGCGAACGTGGGCTGTTTGCTGCTGTGCTCATGGTGTTAATGGCAAACATTTTGCTCCTCTCAACCCTTCTCTACATAACGAATCCCTTTTCTGGTTCTGTCTGAATGTTGTATGTACTCTACTACTGCATGTGGAATGTTTGGTTTTGGTTGTTGTTTAGTAGTAAGTAAAGTTTTGGCGCCGCCGCCGCCACTTCCTCCTTTCCAATGACCGCTTGCTTCTCTCTGCTGTTTGCTATTTTGGAATTGTATCCGTTCACTTCCAACCGCTTCCGATTGTACAATTCCGGTTCTCTGTTACTATTAAGGCAAATTAGTTTAAAATCTGTGTCTGTCTTGGGATTATTCTCATAGCTAATTTGTATAGCACACTCCCGAAATGTTATGCTTCCTCATATCGCTCCAACCACAAACCTCCTCTCAAACCTGCTCCTGCTCTACTCTGTTGATCTGATGTATATCATTTTCTCTTCTTCATCTCCTCCTAGCGCCCAATGCGCGCGCCCTTCTCTTCTGTGTACAGATGTGTAAAGAAACTGATAACACACCTTAGTCATATAAGCTCTCATATACTTAAGCAAACCAGCAAATGCGGGGGAGTGTGGGACGTAGGGCGCATGAAAATTGTATATTGTTTCCATTGAAAAACTAATCGTCGTTCTGTTTTTCAATTGTTTTTCTCATTTCCCCGTTTGATCCTTCGACGATCGGCAAACAGGAATCGATGTGGTACTGCGCGTCGACAGTCCAACGCTTTCGTCGGCGGCCGTGATTGGCATTGTGATTGGAGCCGTGTTACTGCTGCTGATCATCATCGATCTGCTGTGCTGTCTGTTCGGCAACCTCGGCATTATGGCTATGCTCTGCCGGAAGACTAAACGGTCGCCCTCGGATCTGGATGATGAAGCCAAATTGGGAAGGTAAGTGTGTAATGCTGCTCCTCTAGTATTTATCTACTGATAATGGAATCCCCTAAAAATCCTTGTATAGAATGCGTTAGCCTCTATTGTACCTTACCTTCGTTCCCTTTGCGTTCGCTAGGCTCGGTTTGTTGTGGGCTTTTGGTCACTAAACACTAACCGGGGACTGTGAAGCGCTACACTCTGGATCACGAGAGATGGAAATCGGAAAGGCGGATTCGTAATGTGAACTCCACGTTGCTGGAAAAGTATTTGATCCAAGCAATCCTTTCCGTTTGAAGTCTCTGGCGATCGACTAACCCCCGCCATCTTTGTAATAAACACTTTGATTTATCAGTCGTGATCACATCATGCTTTTGTTTTCTCATCTCCTCTCCACCCTATAACACCACCACATCACCACCACCTGTACACCAATAACCATCTCCCGTGGTCCAATTGTACATTTTACTGTTTCGTATCGATGTTGAATGCACAATGCATTGCACCCAATCGAAACAACAAAACTCTATCAACAAATGCGCATCTCGACAAACAAACCTCTACACCACCACCACCACACGCGTGTTGCGCTTCCGCTACAATACAAATAACCACAACCCAAGTCTATACGGTTGGCGTTTTCCGCTACCCTATTGCAGTGGCAGCCTGATCAAGGAGCGTCCACCGTCGCCGTTACCGCTGCCACCACCGATCGTTAAGCTTGGTGCTACCACACCTCTGTAAGAATCTTCCCCACATTCTACTACTAGCTAGCTGCTTTGCTTATGTCCACATTTTGCTTTGCATGTGTTTGAGGGGAGTACCGTTGTATTTTTTTTAATCTGCTTGCACAAATGCATCGTGGGGGCTGACACATTGGGGGCTTAAAATCACAACGGACCATAGTGTGATAGAACGACATTTTAAGTCAAGAGTATTTTGCATGTTCCCTCTTGCTTCTGACTGGTGACTATGAAGTCTTCTGGAGAGATTATTTACATTACAGAGATTACAACGCCTTAATCATAGTACAACGGGTTGGGTGTGGGAATAGCTCATTACTTCTTTATAATGCGAAGCTGTTGTATGATTTGATCGATTATTGATACATTTTTTATTCATTTGTTTTCTTCGATTTGGCGATAAACAACCAATTATTCTTGGAAATATTTATTTTACTTGTAATTTTGTATCCTTTCTAATCTCAAATTCTTGTATAAGAATGATAGAAAAAATCAAAGCTGCAATCCCAAATGGCAGTCTGCGACCAACTAATGGATGGAATTTAAAAGTGAATAATACACCGAAACTATTTCGCTATCTTCCGCCAATGTTTTTGTGGATTTGGCAATTCTCATATGTGAATTCTTTTGCCCCATTTGGAGTTTTACTGCACCGTTTATACTTCGCGAAAAGTAGCATAGATGGTGCATCTAATGGACCATTACCACGATGTGACCATCGTTTCAGTCGCTATTCGAATGGTTCTCTGCTGCTGTTGTGGGTATTTGTTTTTTATGCTTTTTAATCGCATAGTTTCAAATATGCTTTTGCATTCGGTTTGGATTCTCGCTGGCATCTGGAAGATATTCAAAACCATATACCCCATTGCGCCACAAAGCACACAGCAGACTGCATTTTTCGTAGTTGCAACACATTAGTTTTCATTAACATATCTGAACACAAACCATAACCACAGTCATTGCAAATACCACCTACCATTTGGCTATTCATTGAATTTAAGTAATTGTTTTTCTTCCGAAGATAGTATTTCTACATTTGCACCACGCTCATTGTATAGTTTTAGTTTTCCGCATTGTGTATTATTGCACCCTGCTTGCTTTTTTCGTTTACATCGTACGCAGATTGTAGCTTTTAGTTTCATTATAAGCAATGCTTTAACTTATCCTTAATTTAGCAAATAGCTTGGCTTCGTTAAATTGAACAGAAGAGATTTTCAATCATTTACTATTATTGATTATAACCTTCTTTGAATCACCTGTCCCCTATTTTCCCACGGAACAACAGGGAAGATGAAAAACAACCCCTAAACACGCAACCCCCGAACGGTGGCTCTCCGGTGAAGGTGAATTCGTCCGTGGAGTTCGACGGTCGCGTCGTTCATTCGCGAAGTGGCGACATTATCGGCAAAAATTCGTCCGTGTAAAGCTAAATACAGAGCGTGACGCGTTTCATTTTGTTACGATTTTCCTTGCTCGCCCCCGGTAACCCAATATCAACGGCGGGCGCCCAAACGTGAGTAAGAGAATGGAGAAACAACGGAGCGAAACCCCGTTCGACAGATTTCCTCTTCCGTTCATTTGCAAGAAAAGGAGGGTGTCGGAGACGATCTGCTCTTAGTGAAAGCGAAAATTCGATTCAAAATAGGTGTAAACCACGCGTGCCACGATAGAGACACAGACAAACAGAGAGGAAAACGGAGGGAGAACCATTTTCTGAAGTCAAACGTTGTACAGCGGACTTTTGTGGGAATGAAATATAGCGCTATTGGGAGCAGCGCGGTAGGACAGATCGAAAGTAACGCAGATAGATGTAAATGCAATGCAAAGAAAAAAGGAAACATAAATTCGTGCGAATTACAGATCCGATTCGGTTACATCTGCTTTGACGCGCCGGTAAAACCAATCTAAACTCGATTAGGCTAGGTTCCGCTTCACTTTTACCCAACACCCCTATATAAATTCGTTCCTCGGTAAATGAGAAGTATGCGAAAGCGGATGTAAGTAAATCGGAGTCATATAATGGTAGTCAAAAGCCGCATTGTAGGATTAGAAACCGATGCGCAGACTTAGAGGTCGTAGAGGAAGAGAGAGGGAATATTCCATGGAGGATTTTACGTGTAAACTTCAATGACAAAGCATGTTCTGTACCAAAAAAGTATTGAAAGGAAGAAGAGTGTGCATCTACCGGAAAAAAGGATGCCAGAAAACACACTCAATGAAGCTACAAACCGAAGAGCGAAACAAAGATGTAATGGAAATTGCACAATCCAACAACCTCTCAATCACTCACATTGTGTGCTACACTAGCGCCAGCGGAACATTCGCGTTTTGTGTGCCAACACCACATTCGAGTGATGTGTGATATAAATGGAATGAAGAAACCAGCAAATCGCCTTCTACATTGACGGTACACTAGTAGAGATGTAAGTAAGGGAAAAAGCGTATATACCGTATCGCCACCGGTAAGGAACAGCAAATCACAAAACTTGACATTTGAACCAAACATACATTGCTGGTAGTATGTACCATGCTATTATGATTTCCAAAACCCACTTGGTGCTGGTGCGTGCTACCTCGTAACGGTAGCCGGCACATCGAGCTCTCAACTATCCTCTAACCTGTCTAACCTGTCGTATGTTTCACGCTATGCTTTCGCTGAAAAGTGTAGTGTGTGCCGCTAAGAGATTAAAAGCCTTGTTTTACCCACGACGGTATACACACACACACCTTTCCTTGATAACGCATTATTGCTAACGAGAAAGTGGGCGATACGGCGGACCCTGCTTTGAGTAACTGTGTCTATATTTGTAAACTACCCGAAGCGATGTGATTTGAAGCTGTAGAAACCTTATGATGCGCCGCTGCAAAACTCATGCGCACAGAAAAGCAGCACATAGGAAGGATGGAGTTGTCTATCATTCTATTCCTTGGGCGCAACCTTGCGTACAGTGCAGTGCTGCATCTTATACCAAACCAAGACATTCGTTTCGTTTGCAAAGTTAGCTAGCTACTTTCTGTAACTTTCATAAGGGAATCATAACAAATACCTACGGCTCTAGTGAAGCTTGTTGGAATGCGAAAAAAACGGCGGAAATCAAAGATAGACTTAAGTTGCCACAGTGGCAAGTTCGTATGAATATGATTAGAAATCCGTCAGCTCGCCAAAATCGTCGTTCATCTGCGTGGCTTCACAATTAACCTAATGCCCGTGCCTGTGTTTGTCTCACTGTGCTTTCTGAGAGCTGCTCTCATTCAACTGACCATAAGATTACAAAACCCCTCCGTATACCGCAACCCGAAACAATCGAATAGACAAAAAGCCAAACGAATTACTTCCAACCGACGTCCACACCATCTACCTGTACATCTGCAGCACAGCTCATTAATCTCAAGAATGAAGTTTTATACCCGCTTGATCATAACTTATCCTAAGCGAGAAAGCTAAAAGAAAATCAGGAAGATGCCATGTCCGATGAGACCATACTTTTGTACAAATCTTTAAAGATTCATCCCATTGCATGATATGCCCAGCTGCTGCTGAAAGGTGCTTTACCTTTTGCACCTGGAGTCAGTGGATTTCATTTAGTTTTAACTGGCAGATGCATCTAGATATATTTTCCCATGATCATCGTCATGCTCGAGACGATCGCAGCGAACAGAACAAAATGGCAAAGTACAAGAAGAAGAATGTTTAATTTTGTTTTGAATTTAAAACACAAAAATGTCGTTTCATGGAATAGAAGGCTGAAATTAAAGTAGGAGTTTGGAAACGCGAAGAATTTAAAAGAACAACTTAACCAAACCCAAATGGATCTTTGTTTCCTAGCATTATTCGATTGGTTTATTTAAGATCTCTCCCCGTTCAAGATTGGCTTTATGTGTATGCACACAGTGGTCGGAGCCAGTGAACGGTTAGCTCACGGCTATAAAAAAACACTATTCGAAAGAGCTTCAAAGAATCCTTGGTTAAGTGGTCCCTCTTGCTCCGGTTCGGTAAAGACACCGAAATCCATTACACAACAAACACACTGATCGAAAAGTGAAAACCAATGCGTAAAATGAAGTAACTTTTAGTTTTCATCATCTAGCAGCTAGTAGTATTAGCCGTGTAAGGAATTACGTTGTATTTATATTCCAATGATTATTATTGGTACTGTATGGAAACGAATGAATGAAATAAAACAGAAATACCTTTTTTTTAAACAACAATTTTTTTTTCACTGATAAACATTTCCTTTTCTTTGAAAGTAGCTTTTTGTTAACGAATGTATGTAGTAGTTTGAGAAACAATCCGAAAATAACTGTACAGGAGGACAGAAAAGAGTTAACGTAACTTCTCCTTCGACTGTGACTGTTTGTATTTGTAACCTCGAAGTACTGAACACCGTTTCCCATTTTTAAAACTTCTCAACGCTTCCGACTTCTTTCACCACCTTCGGCTTGAGACTGTGCAGGATGTTATCGCAGAACTCTACCATTAACCCACGTTTCGGTCAAGGGAAAGAAAAGCGAGAGGATAGGCTGCAAAGTTAAATTGGATTGTGCATCACATTACCGCAGGAAGCACGTCATTCTCCTAGAAAAGATGCAATGAACTCTGCCAAGTCGGTTATGTTACCGGCCAAAGTGTTGCCCCCGACCTGAAGTGTCCAAGTGGTGTGCTAGTTGTGTTCCAGAACACCTCTCTAGACACTCTTTTATAACGTTCGTTTCGCTGAGGAAGATGTTGCAGTCCAGGATACGGTGAGTGTCGTATTGTAAGAGGTACCTAGTAATTGACAAAGACAGTCGGCAGAACACTTCAAGTATGGAATTCAAACGGTACAGGATGTATTGCCGGCCATTTACCATGTTATGAGCCATAGGAATTGCCAATTCTACCATGATTCTTTGTGTACAAACCCATTTCTTGGAATGCGCCTGTGGCATGTGTTTCCTTTCAGCCGACATTTTACAGTTCCTCTTCGTGCACGTTTCGACGCCAGAACGAAGGCGCAAATTAGATTGAAAACATTTACAAACAGCTTCAGGACGATTGCCGTTGTTGCTCCTTAATCCGGGATATTCCTGTTTTCTTTTAAGAGGCAAATATCTGAAGCATAAACTAACCTCAAAGATCCATCTTCCTGGAATGGGCTTAGGTTTATCGTTGGCTAAAACCAAGACTATAAATGGCAAATAAAACTGTGAATCCATCCAGATCCCAGACCACACCATGCTTTCGCCTAATGCAGAGTGAGTCGGTTCCCCGGCACCCCCGGTCCGGAACACTCGAGAAGTAACCTCGTAAATGTGTAGAACCATATTGCAAAACATTCGCCCAACGCTCCGGACCACAAGAAGGTACACGGTACGGTCCGAAGACAACCCTTTTCAACGTCGACGGGATTCTTTCCACTCCAATCGAATCTCAACCACCGAACCCTGTTGGGTTCAACTGCACTCAGCATACCTTCTACACAACCCAAGGATAAGTGGTGGAACGATTCCCGGGGTAAACTTCATTCACAAACCGAAATGTTCATTACAGCGTTTTGCCATCTTTAAATGGAGCAAAAGTACTATTTGAATGAGCCGGAATCGTTTTTCCCTGAAGCCAGTCATAAAACCCTTTTGCGCTTTGCCTTTACTGCTCCGGTTAGCGTACGTGTTCTAAGGCGTTCTTTGCCGAGCGCTCGAGAGAGTAACGAGAAGGAGAGCAACAAATATGAAAGTAGACTTTCACCGGTGCCGAACGGTGTAGTAGCTTGAATGGAATGGGGGAAAAAAGCATTTGAGGTTTGCTAAGGCTAGTATAAGCTGTAAGGAGTCTTCTTTCTCGTGCCCATACTGCTGGTTGGTGGTGGTCTGGATTTCAATCCATAAAAAGAAGTTCATTACGAGCTTATGCGGAGAACCAGTCAGACACGATGCAACAAATGATATTTGATTACTTCTGAAGAGCGGCTAGAGCTTGCCAAAGCCAGAGATCGTATAGTGGACGCATCCTTTCCTCCTTCACTTCGACCACACACATCGAGCGAGCCAGACCGTGCGAGAGTGAAGAAGTTAAACGATTGGATTGTTTTAATTCAGTTGCCGGTAACGTTTGCATACACACAGCACCCGGCGGAAACCATTCCCCTCTTTCGTCGTGTGGAAGCCCCGATTGGACTTTTCAACGGGTTCCTCCAGACCCAATTTAATTCGCTTCATCTGATAAGCCATTTCGCACTGAACGAAACGGCGGCAGCAGCAATCACATAGCCTGGTTCACCGTATGGCTTCGGTCCGATTTGGCTGCGGAAGTTCTTATCTGTTGCTGTTGCTTTTACATGAGGCATGAGGTTAATAATTATGTTGCGAGATGTGGCGACTGTCTCCGGTGGAAGAAGCCGCCTAACGGTGCTCATCAAGATTTAACTGATTAACACCCTTCGAGGTCAAAGGCGCGGCGTGTGTCGAGTTCGAGTTTTCAAATCAAGGCTTGACCCTGACATCCTTATGCTGCAAATTGTAGCTGTTGAGTGACCGAAAGGGGGTAAACGCACATGGCTTCTTGAGTATTATAGAGACGTTTCTGTTGTATTACGTTTTCCCTTTTCTGTTGGGACATAATCTGGCTGGATTATAAACTACTAAAAATGCTCCTTGGTTATCCAAAGGCTTTTGGATAACCAAGCTATTGAACCTTCCACTCTGACACTAATTAAAAGCAGGAACAAAACGATTGTTGCTGACCATTAACCACCAGTGCACAATGTAATTAAAAGGTTCGCACAACCAGCAATCGATCGTTAAACATTGTAACCAAATTGTGCAAAATGGTGCATCGATTTCGATAGGAGCTCGGATTCGTCGATGCCATCACTCACCAGCGTGCTTGTGGCGGTGATGGTTCTCCGTTACCCACCTCAACATGTAATGTCCTGTTGAGCGCGGTTTTATGACTCGAGCTGATTGTGAATTAATGGCGGTTACAGGCGCCACTTCCGAACATCAGCATCGTCCACAGCAGCATAAGAACCTTGCGGCCATGGCATTGATCGATGTTATCGAGATACTGCTTCCACTCGCGTACTCTCGACTGACGATGGTGAGACGGTGATAAAATGCGTTCATGGTGTGCCAATTCATCATCAACACGCGATTCATGGTAGCGGACCACATGCACGAATCCACAGACACGGAGACAGAAAAAGGAAAGCAGCGCTATCCTTTCCCTCAACATCCACTCGACGAGTTTAATGTCCTACGATAATGTTAGATTTTGGGAGCTTCTCTTCTCACTCTCGCTCTCAATTTTTTCTTATCACCATTCCACTTGTGAAGCAATTCCTCACTTACCTCTCTCTCTCTCTCTCTCTCTCTCTCTTGCTTTTGGGAGGGGAATCGTCGATGTTGCATCCTTTCTTCCGATCCGCTTGCTGCCACATCATAAAACAGAATACATAATGTGATGGCGATGATGGCAATCTCTGTGTGTGTGTGTGTGTGTGTGTTTATGTGTCGCGATTTTGTGCTTTGATCAGCTGCTGGCCACACAGTGCACTCCCTTTAGCAGTGAGGTGAGGGAAGCCGCCGAGAACTAATCTTGTCGATCGTCGGGGCAAAGGGAATGATGCCCCCTTTAAGCAGCCATTTGTGCGGATGCCAGCAAGGCCAACGATGTGTTTTCGATGAAGAAAAATGGCATCATTCTGGGGCGAGGGTGCGCAATTTTTGAGGTTATGTAGCACCGGAACGTGGTGTACTGTGGGCCGCGTTGATGTGGCCATTGTTTTTATGCCACAAATCCCAGGACCGTGCAGCCTGGCAGTAGGTTTAAAGGATGCGCTTCCGACGAGTGGATCCATCACGTGATTATTATTAACTGTTAAATATATTTAAGTTGCCTGCCTGCATGATTAATTAAATTAATTAGTTAGCAGCAGCAACTGTAGCAAGTTGTGGAGTATTCGAACAAAAAAGGGTCAAACGAAGCATTCGGTTGCAATAATTAAAATTAAATATTAATATTTGCTTTCGAGATAAACGACGAACACGCAAGGCAAGGGGGTTGTCGCCGTGGTTGGAGTATGTACTTCATTCGAGTATCACTCCTCCAAAATAAGGGGAGTAAGGGAAGGGTCCATTTGGTTAGCCGCCGCCTGCGCTATCGGAATTTAATTTTAATTTCATGTGAATCTCAATAAATTATAATTCACACACACACACACACACACATGCGCCACATGTGACGATCACAAAAAGTGAGCTGACAGCCTATTACTAAAAGCCATCATCATCCCGCCTAAGCATCGCGCTTGCCAGTTGGTGGTACTGACAGGTGTTGCAACACATCCTCGTTTCGTGCAATGCATGCCCTAAACATGACCACAGAGATGGGGAATGTCCACCACAGCATCGGCATCCGTGCTGGCGACTAAAAATGCGTCAATGAAACACGATTTGATCATGCCAGAGCGCCAGAGCAGCTACGCACGACTGGTTTGGCGTACGAAATGAATTGGTCTGGTCGGAGCTGTCAGGAATGCAGGATCAGCACCGAAGAGCCGCAGCAGCAACAGCAGCAGTGACGTGAGGCGAGAACCTCATATCCCGCTCTATCGAGCCCCAGTAGACAGCCAGTCAGCAACCACAGACTGGCGATGGTGTCTGGTGGTGACTAATACACGACGTGTCAGCCTGCCTGCTCGCGGCCCGGCCCCGGCTGTTCCAGACGGTTAGGGAACGGGAAAATGAATTGATGTGTTGGCCAAAAAATGGCGCCGAAAAAGGGGAAAAGTGCTCCCCGGGAACCCGGGGAGTACTGTTACATACTCGTCGCTAAAGTTTCCATTTCGTTGCTCCCCGGAAGAGCAGGAAGAGGATGCTAGGAGGGGAGCATAAAAAATCCGGGAAATGCTGTTATCCCACTCCCCCGGTCATACAAAGGGCATAATACCGGAAGGATACGTAGCACCGTCGGAAATGGATCTTTTCCGATGTTTTCCAATATCCAAATCCTGTGACCCTCCCCGCGTGGGGTGAGTAGTGTGTGACACTTTCTCCGATGATGCCGCATGGGAGTAGCAACATCAACGGGACTTTGAAACCGGGGACACCCCACCTCCGGGGGGCCGATGATCCTGACGTTTGTTTTGTGAATTTCTTCACCGAACAAATTGTGAAAAATTGCCAAATCCAAATGGCGAGGCCTCCAGTTTTTGGCTCGCCGGTACAAATCATCGCTCATCGCACCGGGTTCAGGTGCCAGGAGAGGGCGCAGCATAAATGCATTGGTTGTCGCGTCGCGTAACAAAAAATTCAACTCCCCACGACAAATCTGGCTCATCGATCATCTGTCAGAAGTTAAATCTCGTTTTCTACACCTCCAGAGCTGCTATAATCCGTAAATTTCATTTCCCAACAGAAGGGCGACACACAGAAAGGGACACGCACGGTATGATGATGGAACCCGATGAGACGACTGCCCCCGGTCCTGCCGGTCGTTGGGCCCGAAATGTCACGCATCAATCGGGTGGCATCGTGTCCCCGGACCACAGACCTTCATTTTCTCTCTCTGTCGTTTTTTTTTTTTAGAGGAGAATAAAAAGGGAACCGAAATGATTGTATCCATGCTAATTCCCGCCGGCCGTCGCACCGGCGTGATCCATCGCTACAAACATGCAAACCAACGGACACACCCCCGTGGGAGACCCACTCCGATCAATCATCGTCCATCTGCTGCTGCTGCTACTGCTACTGCTGCACATCACGCCAAGAGGAAGAGAGGGAAATTAAAAGGTCCCGTTAGCCCCGGGAGCAAACGATTCACGTGCGTGTGTGTGCTGATCGTCGATGTCGATGGATCGTTTTGGACCGGTTGCAAACGGTTTATTCTAATCTCGGAGTGCCGACCCCGTCCTCGCCGTCGTCCTGTGTGTGCACCGGTCCGCTACATTACTGCTGATGTTGATCGATCGGACCTTTTGTCGATTCTGTACGCCAGATATCCTTCATCATGGGCCAGCATGTATGTGTGTTTGATGCAGCAGTAGCAACGGAGTCTCCTCTTTGAAAATCCTGGATTCCAACCACACGAGCGAGAGAGAGGTAGAGAGAGAAGGAGTGTGATGAACCTATGAAGCTTGTGACAATCCCGAAACCGTGAACGGCGGCAGGGTTATCTCCCGGAAAAACCTACCCGTGTTACGGTTCGACGCCAATCTGCGTTGCCACATCACAGCAGCGCGCCAACCCCTTTTACCGGGCGGCAATCCGAGGCTGATGTTTGATTATTTTCCATTCCATATTTTTTTATTTCCGTTTTTTATTGTGCTTGCGTGTGTGTGCGCGCTCGCTTCCTTATTGCGTACGTGCGTGCTATGTGCACTTGGCTCCAAACCGGATCCACACCAGACCAGACCATAGCGAACACACGCCAGGCCAACGAGGACAGAGGACAACCACTCCCAGGGGACCGATTCGCTGTCACTTGCATATTTGGATCTATTCATTTGTGCTAAATTTATGGCCTTTATGTGAAATCAACTGCATCATTTTTCGTCCCTATTTTTCCCCCTCGTCGTCGTCTGCGGCCAGTGCTTGCGCTTGCGGTGGAGCGCCAACCCCAAGACCCACACATGGGTTGGGAGCTGAGGCACTAAAAGTTGAAAGTGAAATAAAATTGACAGAATAAAGGAGAAGGAAAAAAGGCGGCGGTGAGGGGATCAGCAAAAAAATCTAGAGGAAAATCTGGAAAAGAGGGAGAGTTTGGAGCTTATATCCATTCAGCGAAAACCCCGGGAACCCCAACCAGATGGACTAGTCGGTTGAAGCCGTCGGTTGGAATTTTTTTTTTCATTGCAAAAACCACGCGAATCCATCGCGCAAACAACGCCGCGCTTCCGATCGAAGCAAGCCGCGACGGACTCATGGGAACCATGAGGGGGATCGCTCCGTGGCGACAAAAAAAAGCCAGGAAATGTATCCTCTTTCACTCCCTCGCTCTCTCGCGATTTGATGCAACGCATTCTCGCACCGAGATCCGGGATCGGAGGACATGCGGATTAAAAGCGTAAGCTCGCTAGCGAAAGGTGACGTCATGGGCTGGTTGGGTATGTGAACACCACAACCAGCACACACCAAGGTCAACGGTGAAGGTCCCATAATCCTCGGTCTGCACGACACGTTGGTGCGCTTGACTGCCCCGGCGTGTCTCTTTTACATCCAGCTAGTAGAGAACGCTATAAAGCATCTCACTAACCACTAGCCAGCCAGCTAGCCAGCCAGCCAGCCAGCCAGCGTACCATGGGTGCAAGGATGTGTACAATGAATTTGCTTACTTCACTGGGTTTTACATGATTCTTTTTCATCCGGTCGGTCCTGGCCGGCTCACTCACTCGTTGGGGTCTAAATTAAAACGCGCTGCGTTACATGTATACATGGGTGTCTGGTCTTTGTTTTCCTCGTTTTTGTTGCTCATCCGTTCGTCCTCAAAGAAACATTCATTTCATCTCCCTGAGTGTGTGTGTGTGTGTGTGTGTGTGTGTGCGGTTGGCACTCGGTTAAGCTCTCTAAAAAGGGTCAAACCCGAATTTACTATTCATAACGAAGCATCTCGGGTCGGTGTAAGGTTGACGTCAAATCCGAAGCAGAAGAACGTCCTCTGCCAGCCAGACAGGCAGACGACGCGACACGTTCTCCCGCAGAGAAGCACTAGCACAAGAGTAACCAATTTTAATTCCACGTAATCTTTTTCATAATTTGCTTCCGCTCCTGGGCAGGACATTACTGCTTTCTACTCCCCATAACTCGTGCGTGCTGTAAAGATGGTTGGTTTGAGGTAGGTTGGAAAGACATATTAGCCTTTTTTGTGAAAAGCTTTTCGACCTTACGTGGTGTCGGAGGCATCATGGGGGTTATTAAATGAAGCAACTCATCCCACCCTACGATGTGTGGTGCTGCTGCTGCTGCAATAAATCAAACCCAGCAGGCGCGTTTGCACTTCATTACAGACAGCGACACAATCGCAGTAAGCTTCATTTGTGCTATTGTTTAATCTTTTTGCATTGTTTCACAAAGTCATTTTGTTGGCCGACGGTCAGTTTCATTTGAAGCCATACAAAAGGCTCTTGTTGCATTGAAGGGGTTGCAGGTCCCCCATTGGAGTACGTGGAAAGCCAATTCGTTATTCAGTATATTATCTTACATTGATGTGGCTTTTCATCATCAGCGCGGGGTGACAGATTCCTGCGGAGTGCTGCTGTCAGATTTATAGTTGCCGAGTTGGCATGGCGACGTTTTCCTTTGCGGGTTATTTTTATTACTGTCATGACAGCTCTCCTTCTAGTACAGCTTATATCCTGCATAATGCTACTTATGCGGCAGAAGTAGCGACTTTAGATTAAAGTAAATTTTTGTTCTTTGTCGACCATATTTATACGAGACATAACCTCTTCTCTTGTATCGCTGTGTCAGCATATTTTCTTCGCCGATTGCAAGAATCCTCCAGTAGCTATCAAATCACCAACCACAATCCGTTGGCCTGTTGGTCCAAACGCAGATGCGCAACACCAGTCAAGACGATAGTTATCCCTTGGGTCCTCCCTACATCCGCACAGCATGTCCGAGGTACGCTTGAAAGCATTTTCATAAAACAAATGTCGGAACCAGTGGAAACGATCTCCTGCCACCTCGGAAGTTACGCCAGCAAACGCTCGTCGCATCATCGTTCGCCATCATGCTACTGAAAGGGCATGCGGCGCCCCATGTGCCGACAAGCGATTGCGCCCGTGCCCTGCATCCCGCAAAAGCGGCCACTCTCAATCGAATCAAGTTCGTGCCGCCCCAGGGACACAAAACACTTTCACTTCCGGGCACGTTTAGCGAAACGCGTCCGCCGGGAAGGGGCCATTGTGCCGTTCTTACCGTTAAAGGCACAAGTTTCGCTTACGGTTTGTTGTTTCTTGTTGGGATGCCCTTTAGGTCGAAATCAGGTCCGGATGTCTGTCTGCCGTTTGCGATCGATTAGGCAGAACGAGTAGCGAGATATTCATCAAAACAGCAGACGGCGGAAGGTGGAGAAGAAGCCAACGACGGGATGTTCCTCACGTCGCAGTTCGCCCGTACGCGCTGCTACTACTACTAGAACAGATAACTCAATTTCCCGAGCCCCAAAAAGAAACACGTCTAATTGACATTCGCATCACTTGATGGAGAGTCGATATATAGTCGTGTCGTGATCGTCGTCGTCGTCGTCGTCGTCGTTCTCTGGGCCGGATCGAGCGAAAGAACGTGTCTCGTGGGAGTATCGGCTTTCGACTGCCGATCATTCCTCCGCCGATTCCGCTATCCGGTAGGAGTGATGGAACTCGGCTACCACTAGCGCCCTAAGGCGGCAATAGTTGGCTTGTGTGGCGATTCGTGGATTCTAAGCGGAAGCGGCTACGCCATCGCCTGTCCACTCGTCCGTTACGGAAGTGCCTTCTCGACCAGTTAGCGATAGCGAACTGAACATACGACCAAGGCCCAGTGGCACAATTGCACTGGGAAATGGTCCAAGGGTGGAAACTGACAGCCACAGTGAGCAGAAGACATGATATGTTGACGTCCAGTGGCGTTCCTTTCCTCTGGCCGAGAGGACGAGACGTTGACGCAACCACCACCATCACCACCACCACCACCACGTACTTCTCATTCGATGATTGGCACATCCGGGGAAACGGCTGCCTAGAGGACTGCCGTACATGTTTCCTTCGGAGCTACGGTCCTGCCGAAAGGATACACCCGTGGCTGGGGACAACCCAGTAGAGCGCACTGTTGGATGCGTTGTATTCCTTTCGAACAATTACGCCCTTTGTTGTACTAGCCAAGAGGTCATCAAGATCGGCGCAAGGCTTATTGTGTCCTTCGCACAAACGGACGACAGATGTCGTCGGGATGAAAAAAATGTCAAATCTTTAATGTCGTGGTTGTCATGGTTTGCTGTCATTATGCTTCTCATAAAACGAAATTGCCTCGACATTGGCCGTTGTTGTGCTATTGAAGTAGCAAAAAAAAACACACAGAAAAAATGGCGACATTCCAGCCATTATTATGCTGCTATTCGTTGCGTTTGTTCCGAAATGTACAATTTATGGGAAACAAATCTGCCTTTAAAGATGGTTGCGCATCGCCTTAGTACATGTTTTGAAATCAAGGAACGCGCGCGCGTGTGTGTGTGTAGGATGTATCTTAATTGGTGTGTCATCTGCAAAGAAAGCACGTCTTCTTCCAGCTGCTCCATACGGTTACTCTCTCTCTCTCTCTCTCTATGAAAGTAGCTTCTTGAGCAAAACAATAACACAACAACATCATTCATCCTGCGAGGCAGCCACATAAGAGCCGTATGCTCTGCACTAAATGGTTCACGTCAACAGCGCGATGAGGAGGAGGCGGAGGCTCCTTCGATTTCCGAAGCGAGACTTAGATAAATATATACATTTCTCACTAATCGTAGCATCCACGTGGCATCCAGGGCATGGCGTGGCATGACGTTCAAACGCCGGTCTATCGACCGGTTCGAAGATGAATCATCCACTTATCGAGTGCGCCACATTCCCGGGCCCCTTTGGAGGGTCAGAATTGTGGGCGGCATAGCGCACTGCTTCAAGGGCGGCGCGATGATGGTGGCTTCTTGGCTTTTTCGATAAAAACGTCCTCCGACGTTCCGTTCCAGTCATTCTCCCGTTCTTCCAGGGCGCCCCACCGACGCAAACACACACACACACGCTTCTTTTTTGGGGGTACGGAGGGAACGCACCGCGTATGGAGTCTATTTACATTTTTGTTATTCTTTCCAGGTCTTTCTCCGCCTTGCCGATGGCCGATGTTTTGCTTTTGCGCTGAGAAGATAAATGAGACATTGGGACATGGGGCATGGGCAGCAAAGCAAAGACCCCGGGTCCGGCGAGAAAGGCACCTTCATCTTCCCGCTGTTCCGGGATGATACGGTTGTTGTTGTTGTTGTTGTTATTGTTGCTGCTGCTGTCCGGATGCCGCGCGTATCGAAACGGCTCCAGATGGGACGCCTTCAAGGCAAGGCACAGAACCGGACGTCCGTCCCCGAGGGTTGACACGACGTGGAAGAGAGCGGTGGGCATTAGAGAGAAAGCAAATGGTTTTCGGTGGCGATACATGAGTCGCCTTTCTTCAAGTGCCTTTTTGGGAGCCGAGGGGTGTAATGAGTGCTCGTAAGTGGTTTTCCTCGGTTGGCGAAGAAAGAAATAACATCAAGAAGTACAGGGTGTGCGGGGGGCTGCAACGTGAAACAGCGAACATTGACCTTCAAAAACCATCGCACCAGGACTGTCTGTTCTGTTCGTGTTTGTGTGTGTGTGCACGATTGGTGGCATAATTTACGCAGTTTGGTTTTGTGTAAACAGTACCGAACGGGGATATCGTTGTTGGTTGCAAACGGCGCATTTGTTTACATTTGATCGGCCTGCAACGGTGGAGACCACCCACATGTTGCATTCGCGCCCGCGCCTTTATGGGTCTAACAAAAATGTGCATTTGGTTGCCTGGTTCGCTGCCAACGGAATTGTGCCATTATTGTGCACATTGTGCACATATTTGCACTTCGTTTGTGTGAGACATCCGGTGGTGTTCCCGGCGATTGGCACCCGGGTTTTTGCTTCACTTTATTTATGCAAGTCGATACAGACGTTGTGCAAATGTGCAGATGCGCGAAAGAATGCTGATCGGTATGCATTTTGATAGAGTTATTTATGAAATGTCTGTATCAAATTACGGGAATTAATTGCAAATTTTAATCACAAAGTGATAGCATATTGATACGAAGATCGCATTCTCTAAACGCAGTAACAGTTAGTAACAGTTTTTTTATAGTTTAATTTATTCATAGAATCTTTGGTAGGCCATGATCAAAAGTCTGGTCATCGTCTTTTCTTCTGTGAAAACCTGATTAAAACAAAACTCGGGATCTGAAAATACGGTTCCAAAAATAGAGAGTTCTAGAACTCCTTCGAATGCATCACTCCCGGCCCTCGAGTCTGCACTGCACCGGCAACACATAGGCAGATTGTAACTGATGCACATCATTCTTGTCGTGAGATAATTACTTTTCAAGCGTTTGCAGAGACCATTACTCTTCCGCTTCGCGCATCCTAGCGTAGAAAAGGCTTTTCCTTTGTACGCCTGACTGATATGACAGATCAGACAAACATAATTTACCCCGAGGTGTCTCTCGTGGGACGGCACTAACTCCGAGAACACACACACACACACACACACACATGTACATTCGAGCAAGAAACGGAGCGACAAACAAGGACACTACACGCTTAATCGCACGCTATCAACACCTCTCGCGCGGAAGAACGTGATGCAATTAAGCGCTGCACTTCCGGACTAAATCGCTGCACGAACAGAGTGTCCCACAACATCGTCGTCGTCGTCGTCGTCGTCGTCGTTGCCGTTGCGGTGTTGCTGCACAGCTTAAGCCAGGTTAAGCAAGAAACCGGAAAATGGTTCCTTCCATCCTTCCGGAAGGCTCAGACCGCCCCGAGGGCTCACATTACACACCTCGGAATCTCTCTGTCTCCGCGCGCGTGTGTGTGTGTGTGTTTGTGTGTGGCATCCGGAGGCTCGAGGAGCAAACGCCTGAAATATTACAAAACGGAAACAATGTGCTAAAAACATGAGCGCACACACACACAGGGGCAGCATGTGGTGCAGCAAAAGTAGTGAAAGTTGTTCCTGAGACTCACTCTATCTCTCTCTCTCTCTCTCTCTATCTCGTGGTTTTAGACACACACTGCTGAGGAAGAGGATTCAGCAGACGAAACCACCTCCGTGGGGTGCGGTCGATGTACATATCCTGTACGAAAAGTGAAGTGCGGTACTCTGCGGGCAAGTGTGAGGCCATTTAAAAGTGTCACGTCATGTGGCAGTGCGAGGCGGACGGCGACCTGCTGGCTACTGGCTGAAACTGGGCGTGCAATGAATTCTCCCGGTTCTTACAACTTCCGGCCACCCGTCCGGGGGGTCTCTCACGAAATAACTCAAAACAATAAAAATACTTTCAATCGGCCAACGTGGAGGGCAGGCCGGGGGGAGGCCGGGGGTGCGTACAATGTGCGAGAAGATGTAACTCTTTCCCATTTCCGGTTGCCATAGTTTTCGGACAATAAATCTGGCGCTCGTGGTCCTGGGCAGGAGGACAGGACTCGGGGGGGGGGGGGGGGGGACTAGCGGAAGTTCTTCACCAACGGTACCAAAGGCACAGATGCCTTTATGCCGGTCACGTACTCATTTCTGGAGTGTGTGTATGTGTGTGTGTGTTTCAGCAGCAGGCCATGGAAATGGGAAATGGCACCGCTCCGCGCCTGGGTGCACAATAAAGTCGCCACCACCATCACCGGGGAGTGGTGCGGGTTCATTGAATTCTCATTTTTCATCCGGTGGATCCATTTTCGGTTCCCAGTGTTCCGGTTTGCGGCCCATTCTCCAATCCGATCTCGCTTTAGGGCTTCAATGGTACAAGTGGAAATGCGAGTTTTTTTTTCCCCCTCTGGACTTCCAACTGGAACACGAACATGGTGCTGCACAAATGTGTGTGTGTGTGTGCGAGAGAGTGATTTGGAGCCCTGGTTTTCATCCATTTTATGGCCGACCAGGTGTGAAGGCCACCGTCGAGCGTTAGGAATATTATAAAAATGACTCAACGAATCTAACGCACACTGGGGAGCAAACTAGTGAAAGAGAGAGAGAGAGAAAGAGACGGCGGCAGGCCAGAGCAGCCCTCACGGAAGGAAGCAAATTGTCCAATATCGATTTGATTCATTGAGCCGCCAGTCCAAGAGTTTCGGGTGACAAGGCAGTCGGCCAACGTCGTCGTCGTCGTCGTCGTCCTTGGTGCAGCCAGTGAAAGGATACTCGTTAGTTAGGTTTCGCTCCTCGGACTGCAATTGATATGCGCCGCACGTGGACCGCTTCGGCCGTTCATTAGGCTTCATTGCCGAATTGACTTCGCCGATCGTCGGTGGTGGCCCTTCTCACCCCATCAAATCAGTGTGTTTGGCACCACCTCCGGTCGGCCGGTCACACACCGGAAGAGGAGTGTCCCACGGGAGGAATTGGCGGTGGTGCTGTTGGTCCGGATGCAGCAGACGGTCGTTCGGTTCGGACTGAAAAAAAGGGGAACTCGACTTGCCTTTGGCGTTCAGTTCAGACAGTTTCGTCAGTTCATAATACAGTTTCCTGGAACACATCGTCCTAGGGAGGACGACAGTTAAGGCCTTCGCTGAAATCACGCATGAACAGTGAGCTTCACTTGTGGGGTGCTAAACCGCATCGAGGGACCAGCATTGGAGCCGACCCTATCCAGGGTCGCAAGATTCGAGCATCAATTTGGGGTTTTTGATCTAGTTTGATCAATTTCTAATCAACAGCAGCAGCACACGAGAAGGCGAAAGGCTTGTCTTTGTCGCCGTTGGCAGTCCACGAAAAACCCCGG
>NC_064874.1:9656771-9664271 GCF_943734745.1 Anopheles darlingi | reverse complement strand
GGCCGACATCTAAATTTATACTTCCAGTCGGTGTGCGGTGGAAGAAACTTCTGCCCTTTTGGACGTCGGAAAGCCAAGTGTACCGGCGAGAATTTGGAATGATTCGTCGGTTTTCATTGGCTTTTGACTGCCCCTCTCCTCCCTTGGGCCGTCATTGATCCTCGATTTGTTTTTGTTTTTTCATCCTGGCTGCATCTGGAACGCAACCCATTGCCATTGGGTACTGTGGAAGGATTCGTGAAGCGAAAGCTGATGCTCCGAGGTCCGAAGGGTCGTCGATAGATTTTAAGCGTGCTCCAAACGGCACCGTGGTTAGAATGTTGATGTGAAAATCCTTTTACTGACGGCTCCCTGATATGCCCTGCTCCATTTGGCAGATCAGAGCGCTTTCCACTGGATTGGTAAGTGATCCACTCACTGTCTTTCTCGTATGCAGGTATATGGCAGAATCCAAGTGGCATCATCCGTTACCCTGGTAAGAGAGCAGCTATAAAGTGAAGCCAAGGTAAAGGTTAATGATAGCAGCTATTAGGCTGACGTGTGGCGAATCTGTAATGCCATCTTATAAGTGATAAGACCTATGACCTATCGTATAGGGAGGTTGGTTAAGCTACGTTCAACTTGTTACTTGAGCGCTCGAGACTTGGATTCTTATCTGGAAATGATAGTTACCCTCCAGACTTCGTTTGGATATTTCCTCAACTAAATCCTACAGGTCCTGTTATGATCTCATCGAGCACAATTCCTTTGTCTCGTGTTTGCAACCATATGCCGAGGTCATAACAATTAAAAACGATAGGAGACACTTTGATAGACCCATCGACCGCCTACCTTCTGCAATCACCACAACATTACGACAGCAGTTCACTTTTGCACAGCATGAGCCCTGCGTTATAGCGTCGCGTGCTTACACCATGTTGGCACCATGGCACCCAATGGCCACACCACGTACGCATCTATCGACAACGACAGAACACATCGGAACAGATGTGCCTGCGCGGAGGCCATATCATCAAACGCCTTTGCGGTAGTCTTTTATAGCCTCGATAAACTTCGCTTCGGCTCTGTGCTGGTGTATTGAACGAGGTAATGACGTATCGTTTGTTCCCAATCCCAAACACATCGTCGCGATACAATACGCTTTGAATGAGCTCATTCTGCTGCACATTATTGGATGGAACGGCTCCATCAACCCGAGAAAGAGGAGGATCGTCGGGATCACTCGACGATGGGCAATACGACGGTTCCCATTTGCCTTCCAGCGGGTGATTGTGAATCGCTTTAAAGGCTACTTAAATGATGGCAACTACTACTACTACTACTACCAGTACTACTCCTCCTTCAACTCCGCTATCATGCTGGGCAGCGCATGGTTTCGAGCGATAAATTATCCGCTGCTAATAATGAAATATGAGTCCGCCACACATGTGCCGTTCGCTGGGGATGCATCCCGCGCCATACGCCATACGCCGAGTACGGTGTTGAAACAAACGCCGACGACGACGACCAATGGATGGAGCGCACAACAAAGCATCCAGACGCCGCTTATCGTTTCGATGAAGCTGGGATGAGCGTTAGATCGATTGAACCCCTCATGCTAGCACACTAGCAGCACCAGTATCGGTTCATGGTCCATGCCCGGCGGCTGCAGCACACGCGCTAGAAGAGCTGGAGCGCTGCATGCAAAATGGATGCGGAGGATGAGCATGGCAGTCGCTTGTTTATTAGTGTATGAAATATTAACGATAATCGTTTTCTCGTCTCGTGCCTCGATACTGGTATGGGCGATGCGTTGAGCAGCGAGTTGTTTGGAGTCGGGACGGAGTACAAATCGTTTCCAGCAGATATTTCTCGAATCGTCTCGAGCGGCCAGATTAAATCGTTCCCCTCAGCCAGGACGCGTACGGCTATCAAACGGTGGATGGATACGGCCAGTTAAGACATCAGACTACTGTCTTCTACTTCACTTTGACTTTAAGCGGGTACATTGTACGGGGCTTGGCTGGTCTGGTAGGTATTCAAGATTTTAATGCACTTTTGAAGCAACACTTTAAATTTTTAAAATTATAATTTACTCAGCCCTCAGCCACTCGACACAACAATCACTGGTTCTCGTTCACAATGAGTTCATTATCAGCAATTTATTCGAAAGCGCGAGGTAAAGATACATTCGTGGGTAACTCCCGGAACTATCCTAGGTACGTGTGACAACCTGGGCATCCACGACGAAGCAGGTAACCGACGCGCTAGCCTGATCAATCACATTGATCTCAATGCTCAGACTAACCAACGGGTAGATCGCAAGAATCGGCATCCGGAGCTGGTAGGTTACATCCTCGTTCGTACTAAGGGGACACTGCGAGCCCTGCAGGAAGTTGCAGGTGTGGGCATTCGTACCGAGCGGATAGTTAGTGACGACACCGAGCGCGGTCGCCGTAGCAACCGTCGTCATCGATTGAATGGGACGATCTAGACGAGTGGAAGCATAAGAGGATCATCGATCAGTACGGTCCAAGACTCTGGCTGGATGGTTTAAACCCTTTACCGATTCTTTCTGCCAATACTTACTGGTGGTAAAGTCGATGTCGGCGATCACGTCTTCACCACGGACCAGCTCGCACGGTGCAGCGCTGCAACCGTGTATGTGCACATGCGTTGGTTGAGGACGTCCGTTGGTGCAGGCGCGGCTCACATTACCGTAGACTACCGCGGGTGCCACCAGAGCAAGCAGAAGAACAGCTCGGAACATGTTGTTGCTTAATCGAGTGGTAGCAGATCGGCTGAAGCACTGTGATTGCTGGTGGCTAATGGGCGTTGATTGATACTAACCGATCGGTCTGGTTCGTGCTTTTATACTACTCGAAGCACCCCATTCAATTATACCAATCGATGCCACCGTGTGAACATGGGCATTACTGATAACGGATCGCAATTTTTTTTGCTTCTTTTTATCATTCCACATTCCCACCTTTAATTTGATTTATGTCCCATTGACCAGGTGGTCACCACACGCGACCAGCGCCAGGTAATAAACCGGTCCTCAGAGGCGGTCAGTCTACGATAATGCGATAAGTGTGAACAGGTGTTCACGGTGACCAGGTGTCAAGAAGTTTGATCGACATCTTACTCACTACCGGTCAATGGATGCTATTTTTGGGGTCGCAAGCGCTTCTATCTGACGGAGCCGAGTTATCGAGAATCGGAAACCGCACCAGACGCCAACCACCCTGGGATTCATTGAACCCTATGCACGGTGGCGCCCCCACCACTTGTTCGGACATTGTTGCTAATCTCTCGTAAGACTGATTATAGGTTTCTAGAACGTCTAGTGTCTTTTCGATGGTTGCTTCGTTTTTGCTACTCTACGCTTCTGCTTGATGAGTTACGGACTTTGACGAGATGACAAATCAAACCTTCGAAGGTCTTCTGCACGATTTGCTAATTGACATAAGTATGTAATGAGTATTAGTAGCATAAGCACGATGTGCATCAGCGTTGGCATACTTAATACCTCAATTTCCTCGTGAGATTATACCGCGTTGTTGATTATTCATCTTAATCACTGGCCTTGAACTCATTCGTAGGTTTATGAGAATCTACTTAGCGAAACATTCACCAACAACGTTCTTCCAGACATTCTTAATCATCAACAAATCATCTTTATGCTCTTGTATTTTTCGCCGGCCTTAAAATAAAAAATAAGTCAGTTTTTAATAAGAATCCCTTTATTGATGTGCTGCTATTATCATTTTGAACACCTACTACTCGCAGGATACACAAAGCATACTAATGTAGGAGAAGCATGCTATGATTCATCTGTTTCCATACCACCAAAAACCTCCTTGAAACTCATGTGCCCTGCAATTCAAAGCCAACTAGATTGTACCCCTGCCAACTTATTAAAAATTACTGAAGCAAATTTAAGTGACAAGCCTCGACCGTTTATACCGTCCTTTGGTAATTCGATGAAAGTGTTTTAGCAATTTATTTCGCTGCATTCCTCACCGAGAAAAACAAATCCCGGATTACTATCCTCACTCCACACCAAAACCATAAGTGCCCCTCACACCTCATCGGCCTTTCGATTTCTCATCGAACATACCTTTTTCTCCTCTCACACCACCAACAGGATCACCCTTCAATGAAGCAATCATTAAATGCGCGCAAAACGTTTCGAATTTGCTACAATTTATCGCTACAGTAACAACAACAGCGGCGGTGGCGAAGCAGTTCATAAATTGTTACCCCACAACACAAAAACACAGGCACCAGGGGGTGAGGTAAGCCATTTCAATTTTCAACGCATGCAACATTATTATGAATTATGGTCATCGGACTAAATGTGCCTCGATCATTTCAGGGCGCAGCGCGGCTTGGACTTTGCACATTTAGGAGCTGTTCGGGAGCAGAAATCTCATTTTCACAATGTACCACAACAACAGCAGTAGCAGCAGCAGCGCAACACCACCATCAAAACCAATTTCCACCATTGCACGGTGAGCACGGTGAGCACTTTTCGATGGAAATTATCTTAAACGGTGTTTACACCTCGGATCCTGGTGCTCGGCCCACCACACACACAACGCGTAACATGATTAAATTATCGAAACTTCCCCGAGAGCCCGGCGCACAGTTCGGTCCAGTGCTCGATATTCCGGCACCACTACCGAATCATGGTAAAGAGGACAAAGTTTTTCCATTTCTCCGCTAGTGCGCCGCTGGTGCGGGGTCCGGGGTCTGGAGTGTCACAATGATTTCCGCTAATACCCCATGTGGCCACCCGGGTTGGACTTTAAAATTTGAACTTCCAGTCGACCAGTCGAAACGGCTTGGGCTGGACTGGCCAGCCAGCACAATGCCACCGGTACCATCCCATGCCAGGGTTGTGATAAATGTTGCTTTTTATTTCGTGATCATTTAATAAACGCACCAGGGCTGTTGGACGAAACAGACACCGCCAGTGCTGCGGAGGCGAAAGAGAAAATCCCTCTGTGATTCCTATGGCCATTATTGCCAGCCAGTCAGCCAGCCAGCCAGCCAGCCAGCCAGCCAGCAACCAGGAGAAGCAGCAGCAATGATGATGATGACGATGGTGCACTGCGGTTACGCACGCAACGGACTCCCTCCCGAACGCGCGATGCTGCAAATTTATTTATCCTGTTATTGTGCTCAGGGTTGTGTCCTGCTGCTCTCCCTCTCTGTGCTTTGTGCCACGTATGAGCTAATGTTTATTAGTCATGTGTATGTGTGTGTTGGGAAATTTTGGAAAAAGGGACAACGGACAAGGTGTCTCAAACGAGGGGCGACAGTATTAATGTAGAGACACACAGAGAAACCGCATATAAATATGCGTTCCCTCTGTCCCTTGGTGCGTTGGTGTCTCCACCTTTTGCGCCATTGTTGGTCAACCCAAACCCGGTGTTAGGGGAGCTCACTACTCACCTCCTCCTGGCCGCCTGTCTGGTGTGGCCCAAAAATTCCGGGCGAGAAAGATGACTGATTGAAAAATATTGGCAACCAGAGAGACAGTACCTTGGTTCCGGTGGGGGTTTTTGTCCCTTTTCTGGCAGGACAGGTCGAAAGATTGAGTCATAAATTAATAGCCAACATCATCCCACCATTTCCTGGGCGGTCAGAGGACGATGCGTGATTCGATTACAGAACGGAACGCCAGCAGCCCTCTGATAACGTTGTACGTCGTGCAGCACGGTGCCCAGGTACGTCAAACATGCGTACGACGAGTAACTCTATTGTTCTTGCCGCCCACCGTATCGATGTATGATCAGCTCGTCATGCGGCAAAGTGGAAATTAATTACCGAGCGAGTGACTGATTTATTCAACGGTAGGAACCAGCTTCGTACACCGGTAACGATACTATCTGGAGCCTCCTTCCTCCAATGGAAGGAGGTACCGGGCACCAACTGCCGGATCCCGGGTGGTGCGCACGATATTCCACCAACTTCCGCTGTGTTAACTTTACCAGAACCGAGCGAAACGGTTTCGGTGCTCCAGGAACCGGTGTCCGTGCCATCGTCAATCCTTTCACTCTCTTCGGCCCAATAGCGTAGGACGTTCAACATCCACACATCTGCTGAGTAATGGGAAACAATGCGCTGGCGGTTACGGTTAACGGGTGGGAAGGGCTTCGTCTAGACCCCGGTCGAGTCGGTCTGGAGTGGAACGATGCGAATCCCGCAACTCACCCGGGGGCAATTTGTTTCGTTCTCGTTCTCTCCGTCGATCCAACACACACACACACACACACAGACCGGCTTTGCGATGGCTTCCTTTACATGCTAAAGGGTTTGAGGGAGGCTCTGGGACCATCGACTCATCACTCCATCAAAAACACCGATCGCATACCGGTTGGAGCAGGTTCATCCGGAAGATCATCCTTTTTAAGTGATGCAATCAGTGCCACATTACGCAACTGCTGGTTCTCCTGGTTAAGAGCTCACTCGGGAGCCTTCATTGTTGTTGGAAATGGATTTTGCATCAATTTGTTCCAACAGCTTCTTGACGGCTCTGGCACTACAAAGAAATTCTCAGCCCTTTTTGGCTCGCCGGGACAGGGAATACGATAATCCGATGATGATTACCATCATCATCATCATCATCATACCGACACCCCGTACGTCGAAGAGCTGCCCTCGAAGCTCTTACAACATCAACACCAAGTCACGGCTATACAGGAAATCAGGAGTGTCAACAAGCCGGCGGCGCCGCGGCCTCAACTCACGCACCCACAGCACGTCCGCCAGCTGCAATCGGCCACACTTGGCCAAGTGGCGCGAAAATTGATCTTATTAAACTTTCCGAATTTCCTGCCGGCGGTTCACTCGCGCTGGTGAGGAGGTGTCACCTCCGCCGGTGGCTGCCGTATTGGATCGGTCATCAAGTGCGTGCCGTGCCGTGGCATTATGGCGCGCCAGATGCCAGTGAACAAGAATGGTGCCGCCGGGGTCAGGGGGGTAGCAAATAAAAACTTTTCCAGCCCCGCCTCGGAAGCGGAAACAAGTGACATAAACGAGCGTTGACGGGAAAAGTTTTGTTGGTCGCGGTACGGATCCGTGGCGTGATGAGGATGCTGCATGCTCTACGGGAATGATATTCCCCGGTTTTTTTTTACATCACCAGAACTGTGTGTAACACGTACCGGAGAATGGCTCAAAATGAAATCACAAAAGTGCGTGTGGTGTAGCAAGCAATGGAATTGCAATGTCGGAACTTGCTCCGAATTCAAATTATCTTCTTCAAATGGCAGACGGGTCGCACGAGTGTCCGTTCGAAGCCAATCAGTGGCGTAATGAGATGGTCACCGATTCCGAGGGGTGCTGAGCTAAGGATGGTTTTACTAATTTACTTCGATAAATGATGACCTTAGCGGTAGCCTACCGCTGTCCGGTACTAACGAAGTGCCTGACACCTCAATCAATCGGTTTTGCTGCGTTGCTCAAGGCTGTCCCTTTTGCTATGAATATTCAATCATCTTTGAAACC
>NC_064874.1:9626771-9651771 GCF_943734745.1 Anopheles darlingi | reverse complement strand
GTGTGTGTGTGTGTGTTCGGCTATGGTTTGCGTAAGGACAAAGCGACTTCACAACGGTCAAGTTCTACTTTTGTTTTTCCAATTCCGACGTCCGGCACCTGGAAGCGAGCAGACGAACGGGCGAATGGTCGAGGAAGGTGAAGGGAACCGTGTCCTCTTCTCTTCTTTGCATTCGCCCGCATATCCGGCCACGAGACAATGGGGAACATCGGTGCGCTGGCTCTGTCTATGCTGGCAGAAGGCTCACTTAATGCAAACATTCTCTTTCTTTCTTTCTCTCTTCCTCTCGACCCCTGGGTTAGCTTGAAGCAACCTTTTGAATAGGACATTTGACAGATCTTGAGTCCTGCGCCCGGGGAAAAGCCATCCAGCAAACCGAGAGGTTTTCGGTACGAACAGTGGAACGAGCCCCACAATGATGTCAATAGAGTAGCAGGCTTTGCCGGAATTGAAAACCTAAATCCTGTTGCTGGTGGTGGTGGTGGTGGTGGTGCTACTTGAAGCACCTTTCCAGGTCCTACTGTGTTCAATAAGGTTATGAGTGTGACACTTGACATCTCTGTTTGGCTGCTGTTCTCACGGGTCTACCGTTGGTCCTCTGCCCAGGGGATTCCTAAACTATTGTCTTGTTCATGTCGTTGTTGTTGCAAGATCCCTAGATACAAGTAAAAGAAGCAAATACCTACTGGAAGTACAATGTTGCAATCAATCCATGTTTCACAGAAGATAAGCCTCTCCTTTATTAAAGCAGCCAATACGTGATGTCTTTCTAAAATGGATTGGATTTCAAACCAACCAACATTACTCCCAGATTTAGCAGAGACTTGATGGTATCGAACAAAGACATACTACTCACAAGAAACACTGTCTGTCACATTCTTCTTTCAAATTAGATACAGTGTTTTTACACCATAAAACCATTTCATCATTTGTATATTCATCGTATCCATCTGGTAATCGAACGGACCGGGCACGTGCACGTCTACCTCGAAGTAACAACGTTCCAATCCCTGCCATCAAGCCAGAATTCATAGGAAGGCTGCTCCGATTGCGGGGCATTTTATGC
The DNA here is from genome assembly GCF_943734745.1 of Anopheles darlingi. Lineage (NCBI taxonomy): Eukaryota > Metazoa > Arthropoda > Insecta > Diptera > Culicidae > Anopheles > Anopheles darlingi. The sequence continues at coordinate 9,650,705 of NC_064874.1, read as the reverse complement.
AGAATCCGATTGCTCCTTTATCTTCCTCCGGGTCCCAGTCCCAAAACAACAACTCCGCTCCGCACCGCCATCCATTTATCAAGTTTTTGTTCCCTCAAGACTGAAAGTTCGTGTTGGACTGGGGCTGTACCCAGTGTTGTTATCTATGGCGTGCCGCTCCACTGCGACACAGTGGCCTTTGACCTGCTGTTACTCCTGATGCTCCGAAGTTCCTTGTAGCAGGAGTCGTTGCTTTGCTTGCAACAACCTTGCCCCTGTTGCCCACTATTCCCTGCGGTCATAACCCTGTTGGATAGTTGGACGTTCCAGTAGTCCAATGGAACGAATTTCGATCAAAATTACACAAAAGGGACAGCACCGGAAACCAATACATCAAAATCAACAACAACTGCTTGCTTTTGGCACTCTTTGGTCCTCCACAAACCTCGTCGGTGGTCGTTGTACGAGCAAATCGTGGAGCGGTGTTATGCTGGTGCCTGATGATTATATATTCCCGCACGTTACGCCCTTAACCCGTCCCGGAGGCAAGCCATTCCGTGCATAAAAGCCACCACATATAGGATTGCTTATTGATGAATGACCAGTTTTGGGCTCGTGAACTGGTTCGAAAACAAATTTTCTGTTGTGGAGTTTATGGATGGGGTGGTGGGGTCGGGTAAGGGGGTAGCCGTACAAACAACCCCGGGACTCGGTTTCAGTTTTCGGTCCGTTTGGTTTGTTTCACAAAATATTTATTTTAAATATTCTATCGTTTTTTTTTCATTCCCTTTTCTGCGCGAATGGTTTCCAATTTTGAAAATCTGGCGCGTCTGCGGTCCGTTCGGCCAGCCGACGCTAATGTCACAAATCAAATCATTTTGATCACCATTGCACCGGAGTCCTTCGGAGAAGCAAACAGTAGCTGGACTGTACCCTGTCCCGAGGCTCGAAGGACTAAAATATATATTTATTTCTCGTTTACTGAACCTCCCCCCCAAAAAAACCGAACATCAAACAACCGCAAGCGACTCACAACCCCGATTCGACCCCAAATCAAACACCGAAAATGCCGAAAAATTTCTGAATTTTATTGCCAACGTCTTTTCGCACGCGGACTTCAGTGACACCAACTTCTAGAAGTCCCTTTCACGTTCAGGATGCTCCATCGATAGCAGCTCCCAGGGAAGGCAATAAGGCTCAAGTCAGCCAGATCCTGCTCAACTCCTGCTGCTGCTGCTGCTGCTGCTGCTCCTTCTTAACCAATTGTCACGATAGCGCTGGTTCGGGACTTTCAAGAATCGAAGATTGGTTCCGGCCGGCAGGCAGGCCGACCAGAAAAATCTATCTTTTGTTCGATTTTCGTCCTACCTCCGTTGATTCTGTTACGCTCCCGACATCCGCCGCCCGGCTTCCGGATATCTGGAAACAATTTTCGGCTAAACAACAAAATGGAGCTCGCCCCGCAACCCCACAGGCCGTTTAGTCTCGCAATCAGCAAACAAATGCAATCTTAACAATTGAAACGGGCGCAAACGGCGTTATGGGGCTAGAAGTTTGGAGTTGGAGACCTCCTCTTATCGCTGCCGGTAGTTTCGCAGCGAAAGGCGGAACTCCTTTTTTCCCCCTTTTGTTGCCGTTGCTGTTGTATTGGTTGGCCATTCCGCTTTCCTTCCGTGCAATTGGGTTCGTTAGCCATTTGTCAATGAGTTTTCACTGTTTCCTGATAAGGTCTCGGGGCTAAAGGGGGACAAAAAAAACTCGAACCAAAATGGTGGTTCGTTAGGATCGGTTTGTTGAGTTTTGATCGAAAAGCACCAAAGTGAAGGCACGCTGCAGGGTGGTTTAATATGTTTTATCAATTTGAAAGCGAGCAACAACGGAACACGCAATGCCACGTCACACCGACGCGAAAGAGTCCTTGTGGTTGACAGCTCTAAAGCTGGATTGTTGTTTCGTGGCCCGAAATTCAATCAATTGCTACAATCGTAGTAGTCCTGCGCTTCAGACTATGGTACGGAGAAGTTCAAGGCCATTTCGAATAAAACTTTATCTCGTTAGAGCGTCGGTACAGGTGTAGGTATGCTGGCGAACGAGCAACATAAATCAATTGTTGTGTGATGGCCAGACTATCTAAATTGAAATCTGTATCGCATCGATGTGCGTTCGCTTTTGGTGGATTCGAAACATGGAGTCTCTCGTTGGAGAAATTGAGCAACAAATTTGAACGAGGCATCATAATTTCACTTCGAATCAAGGGAAGTGCAATCTATGATCGGCACATGGTGGATGGAGTTGTTTAAAAGATTGGACCCTCGGACGTACAAAACGGATTTGATCTCATTTGAATTCCGACACCATTTAACTGAAACACTTTTGACAGAATACAAAAGATCTTTAAAGCAGATTAAAATAGACAAATGACAATTTCATAAGCAGAACATGGATCTAGCAATATCTGGTAGAGCATAAATAGCATAAACGACCATTTTGTCCCACCCATTACCGTCATCGCATCTGCTCTTCTCGCAATTCTTTCTCACCTTTCCGTAAGCAAACCAATTAGCAGTAATTGGAAAACGTGATTTATCCCTCGTGATTCGCATGATAAGAACCGAATTGTCAAACACCTTACAGGAGAAGGTAACAGAGCGAATGAGCTACTTCGACTTCATTCCCAGAACCAAGCCATGAATCGGTTATAATATCCCCTGCCTTTCAATTCCGTTGACAATTCCGTATCAACAGCTCGAGATGGAAATGCTGAGCCACTGTTCCAGCCAGCTTCTGGGACGATGACGGAGGCGACCGTAATGCCTATAACTTTCTTCCAAATCCGACTTACTAACGAGCGTTCCGGGATGCACCAGGATCCTGCCGCTGCTGGTGGTGCTGTGTGGTGCTGTTTCATCCAGGAATTGCATCACGTTGCATCGTCGTCGTCGTTGTCGCTCGTGTAACATAAAACTGCCAGGCGTTGGGCTCGTAAATAGCATCCTTTTCGAGCGCCATGGCTTCGCACCTTCTAGCTACTCCAGCACTCCAGGGCACGGGAAGACCACGGGAAAGTTACGCTTTTCTTAAGAAAGCTTCCAACCATTATTCCCTTTTAATCCCGGAAAATGCTGCATCATACCTGTGCATACAGTGCTGTGCTCGTTAATATCAGAAACTCTGCCTTTCAAAGACGGCTATCCCTGGCGGCCATGTCCTCGCAAGGAGCGTTACTTGGTTTTAGGATAATATTTTCTGGAGAGAATTTTATGACTCAAAAGCGAAGGGAATAGCGATCCCCTATGAGCGTGAAACATGAGCATCGTAGCTTTGAGCAAACAAAAAAAAAAGGACTCTTGCTGGTGTTGTGGGTGGTGAAAGTTTTCGGCGAAAACCAAAAACCAAACACACCGAACAGCAGCTCGATGATAAAGAGAGTGGCATGTAGCGCCAAGGCGCATCATTAAAAGTTGTCTTCGCTTAACGGTGTAATGTCAGCATTTAACAAGAATTCTGTTCCAACCAGTTCCGAACCTGACACTAGCGGTGCTGCTGCACTGCTGATTGATGATATGAAAATCCGATCCACCGTGGACTTGGACCTCTGGATGCCTTGGGTTTGCTTTCACGGTGTGTCCTGGAGCGTGATTCTGTCCATTGCAAAACCCACGCAAACAACGTTGGAGTTTGCAACTTGAAAACCGATCCCGAAGATCTCGTGTTGTCGTCACGTCCAATGTTTACTTGGATTGTCATACGTACGCCGGCCAACCATTAATGACATTTATGTGGACGGAGGACCGTGCGCCAAGGATGCCATGGTGGCCATGAAACTGTCATCTAAATGGTCGTAAATGCTGAAATTGAATCACAAACGACGTCGAGGTCCACGGGGCGCGCGTGTGTGTCTATCGATATCGATATCCGGAGAAACACACTCAAAACCCCTCATGCCGCCTCAGTCCTATCTGTTGCGGCCCTCATAAAAAGGATTCACCGGAAGAGAAGTAGAACGTAGCACCACCTCCCGGTGAACCCCGCCAACAAACAAAGGAAGAAAGGAAACGGAGAACACACCTTCGGATGGGCTCATAGAAACTGTCATGGGTGGGGAAGGTGGTGGTGGTGGTGAGGTTAGCGCAAACATAAGCCTCGGCTCACTGCCAACATGTGCGCATTATCCCAGCCACTTTAGCGACCTGCGTCCATCCCATCCCCGGAATCCGCAGGCATCCTCATCTCCCGATGATAGCTTTTCCACACGCTTTTCCTAAACAAACACACACACACACACACACGAGCGGCATTGTGTGTGCATCGATGCTGGCTAAGCGCAACAGAAACAATAGGATCTGGACCATCGGAGGAGAAGATAATGGCAGTGGTGGTGGTGGTGGTGGGAGCGGTGTAAGTAAGTGTATCAAGTGAACTGCAACCACCGGTGCTGGCCGGCCATCATGCTCGTCGCCACCTCATTCGCAGCACAACGACCCTCTCGGAGCTGTCCGCTTGAAAGGAAATCCATCCGAACGTAAACGGATCTGGACGGGAATGGACGGGAACCGCGGGAACCGGTTCGGAGGTAGATTATCCTTTTTCTCTTCTGTTCGGGTTTTTCCTCCTTCTCCTTTCCGTTTCCGTTTTCTGCTCGTTCCAAAAGGATAAAATCACATTACACGCGCACACTCGCGCAAAGTGTGTAAACAAAGAAATAATACTTAAGATCTTATCGCACCAGGAACCGCCGGGAGAACGAAATCAAACCATTATCCTGTCCCCGGAATCCTGTCCCAGTTCCGCTCCGGCAGGAGGAATAGGAGGCCCTCACCTTAAAGGTTTTACTGCAGCATATTTGTGCCTTGAAGGCAATTAAGCCGGAGACAGAGCATAAAATTGAGGTGAGACCCGAGAGCACGCCGGACCCAGGGCCACGGACGCTCTGACCGCGCTGCTCGATCAATCTCGCCGCGCACGCACGCCCGCCCTGGTGAAGGTGAAGTTTGATCAGCAAACAGCACGAGAGCACGGGAGTGAGTATGAGTCCGGGTATCAGCTCAAAATTTTATTAATTAATTAATGACGCCCCTCCCGAGAGTCTGATAGCAGGAACCTAGAGCCCTCGGTCCGGACTACGGGGCAATGTTCTTCCTTTCTCTTCTTCGCACCAACTGCCCGGCACTGTTTGCCTTTAGAAAGCTGATAGAGTCTGATCGGCCGGCACACGGGTGTAGCAATACTAATTAAGTCCGCCGGTACCTAATCAAACAAATCGCAGCCTAGAGCGACGGGGAAAGAGGGGGAGGGAGTGCCGGCCTTCAGATGATGGGGATTCGTTTGTGGTTGGCACCCTACAACCCCCTCCCCGGTCGTGCTATACGTGCCAGGATACGATTTAATTAACCGAAATTTCCAAAATCGGACACGACACGGCGGAGGGCTTGTGTGTACCGACGTGCACGAGTGCGCCACTCGCTCTTCGCTTTTGCATCTCTTTTGCTGGGGCCACCGATAATGTGTAGACAAACACACACACAGCTAACCTTTGTGGTGGCCAAGACGGTCGGCGATACTTTTCTCTTAGTTTCTCTCCGAGGAGGAACTGGCATTTGACATTTGGTTCGAACGTTTCGGGACAAGCCCTTGGCGACAACTCACTTGTTGACGGGTAGGAGGAGAAAGCGCGCGTGGAGCCTTCGACACCCAAATTTATGCAAAAATTAGTTTCAAATAACTTATTCAGGCACGTGGCACGTGCCATCCTTCCAGTGGGAGGGGCGGGGTGAGTTGATTGGATTCGGAGAGGGGGGTTGCCTTATTGCCTAGCGGTTCTCTTCGGTGAAACCACCTATATGCAATCAACCATGGTGGCTCTTTGCTCTAGCAATTCACCTTCCCTCTCTGCGAAAAAAAGGTCCAACATCTGAAGTGAGGTGCCTGCCATTACAACATCGAGCTAATTTGAAGGTAACGAGCTTGATTATCAACAATTAGAGAGAAAGGTATCACCAGCGGTGGCACTAAAATACACTGTAAATGATATACCTTCTCCTTTGATTATTCTAGAATTTGGTATATTTCCTTGAAATTGTGAAGAGATTTTAAAAAGATTCTTTTAGAACTGCTATACAAACAATTCTACGATGTGCTGAATTGTATAAAATTTGTTGACGAGCTACTGCAAGTAAGTGAGATCCAAAGGACCGACGTGTTCCTCACAACAAAGCAGGCCTGATGAAGCCGGCAAACAAATGTCAAAACATTAGGGGTACGTAACGAAGTTCGGCACACTCGGGACCGGGGTACTGTGATAGGGACTGTGAGCCTCACATCAGGACATCGCTCACAAATGCCTCATTGATTAGGCAAACCGTCAGTTCCCTTTCCCCCTTTTCGGAGTGATTGTTAGAGAAGGCCAGCGAGTGATGAATGATAAGTTCTCAATGACTTCCTCATTGGCTTCATTTGTGACTTCCAAAGTAAGCAAGTATAGCATGATATTTATGAATACCCATTGTGCCCTCCCGTGCATTCGGCGAATCGTTCTCCGAAAATATTGGACTCAAGCGAAATTCCAACCAGAACGTGGTACGTTTGGATAGCACAAAGTGCTGCGTCAACTATTTACTTTTCCCCCCCTCGTTTCAACAATGCAAAAACAACGACAACTGCCAACAGTTATATCATCGGTCGGTGTCGGTGTCGACCGGCGGCCGGGCGGCTGCAACACCTGTTACAATTCCCTGCCGAATTATGCAATTCATGCACAGGAGCGTCAGTTTGTTGGACAGGAAATTCCATTCCGTCCGCTGGGACGTTCCTCTGGTCGGTTCAGTACAGGAGCATGGCGGTTTTGGACAACTTTTCGAAACATTTTTGACTAAAATCATGAACCACCGGGAGTGACGCACACACACACACACACACCACTAGGACCAAATTTGTAACTAGAGTCGACTCTAGACCGGTTAAAACTAGAAGAGCACACCGCCATTGCCACAAATTGTTGGGTTCCGGGGCAGGACAACGCCGGCATGTTTCCTTTCAACATCGTCAGGTGCGTGCTCCTCCGGCAGAGGGGTAGGTGGGGTTATAGAAAATGTTGCAAAAATATTAGCTCCAACATCCGTCGACCATTCTACCCGACCCACCAGTTTGGTCAATTGTGGTTTTTGACTTTAACGTGCCGAGGTTACGGCCAAAAGTGTTGTGGTCCTGGTGCCGGTACTTGGGGCGTAACATTCCTTCACTTTTCGTTGCGAGACGCTCCCAGAGATGAAGCGTCCCCCTCGTGGCCTCGGAAGGCCATCGAAGGACACGATGAGCAACAATTACCCATGTCCGAGAGATAGAGAGAAAGAGAGAGAGAATAGAAGCGAGGCCTCAGGGGAAGTGGTCATTAAAAGTTTTATCACATTGTCTCATCGGTAGCACTTTTACAACGCAACTAATTCTGCTAAACTTTGTCTACACAAACACACACACACACACACACACACACACACACACACACACACACACACACACACACACACAGAGAAGAGAATGAGGCTATGTTGTTGCGTGGTGTTGAAGCATAAAGTAATAACCCATGATCAGGTCCCGGTGTGTAACGGGTGACAGGGATTGGATACCACCCCTCGAGGACGCCCAACGAAAGAGACAAAGTTGAGAAGCTCTGCAACTCCTCCCCCGGCGGGTGTGGATTTAATAAAGTTTACTTAAACATCGGGAGGAGGCGACGATAAAGAAAAGTGCTAACGGCAGCTGCGTCGATTACCATCACGACGATGCCAGACGTAAGGTTTGGCCCCCAAGCACAACTATAGCGCCCCCCTTAAAAGGGAGACTGTGTAACAAAGAACAGGGCACAACGAGTGCACAACGGATAGTTACGAACCCAGATGGGTCCAACACTCCGGTCTCCAGGTCCAGGTTCTCCTTGGAGCACTGGAAAGAGCGAAGCCGTGTGTATTCGCATATACGAATGCAAAATGATGAGATCCCGACTCCGTCACTTTGCAAATTGTGTGACGGAATTCTGCTTCTTCTTCTTCTTCTTCTCCCTCTTTGGCTGGAACTTCGACAAGAGTTTCTTGTCTTCCGCCTTCGGACCCTGTGTGAATTGACCAACTTCCGGGTTAAGGGGCCATCGGGTACCATTTTCTCGGGTTTTTCTTTTGCATCCGTCTCCGTCCAGTGCCACTATTCGGGTCCGGGGGCAATCTTGCCGAGTGCTCGTTAAGTCGGCAGGAACGCCCGACGAGACGACGAGATTGTCTTCACGTGAGCGAGGGAGGGATGGAGGGTTAACTTTTTCGTTCCTGTGGACCCAGCCAGCCGCTGGTCGCTCCCATGGAAGTTTCTTTCGAAAATTGCATCATAAAGTGTAGTGTCTCGATTCACGTAGGCATCCACGCCAGGATGGTGGCTGGACTTTGTTGGACTGCAGTTCCGCGGGTTCTTCCTGTCTTTAGCCATACCGAGTGGCCTCAGGATCGATGCTGGTGCCGGTGTGAGTGCGAGTCACACAACTACTTTATGACTTCAAATTGTTTTATGGATTTTATGGGCGTTGGGGGGGGGGGGGGGAGTATTGGGAGGCTTTGGTCCAGCCGGGCTGGTGGCTAATGGTACCGGAGCGGAGGGCTAGGGATGATTTGAACGATGCGGATTTTTAATCATGGATCGTGCTGGATATTTGAGGAATTCGGATCAATTTTGCAATATCCCTTCCTTTGCATAATGCATTTCTATTATTGACGCTTTTATTGCACATTGTTCTTGTTGGAGTCTTTGGCATAAGTTGGCGAGAGATGCTTCTTTATCTCGTTTTTTGATCCATGGTTAAAAGCGTCTCTTCGCATGTCTCTTTGGACAAGGTAAATTAGATATTATCTTCTATTATATTTTAATCTTACTTAAACAATAAAATATTCAACAAATTTGTGGTAAACTTTCTGGTTACTCACATCGAATAGTCATCAAATCATCCTTTTAGAAACATTGCTACTGCATTAGTAAAGTTTTATTGCCAAAGCCTTCAGGATAATTGCTAACTATTCCAAGACTTCAAAGTAAAACTGACCGAACCACAAGAAAGAACAAGGATCTTACGCTTGTCTGGTCCATCAAACAGACTTGCTAATCAGTTCAACTGTCTTATCAATTACGAGATTACAAGAGGATTGTGAAGACCAATGCTGTACCTTGGCATATGATACCACTTCTCATACATGCCAACGAATGCCATGCCAAGCAGTAACAGTACCGATCCGGTTACTGGAATACAACTGACTGACGAGTGGATGCAACGTTCGCTTCTGTTAGGACGTTTCGAATCCTCGAACCCAGTACTTCATCTTAAAGAGCGCTCTCCATGCGAAAATTGAAGACCACCCGACAATCCTCCAGCTACGACTCCAGGTCCGACGCTAGAATCGGGAGCTAGAACATCGTTTGCCAAAAACTATCGCTCTTAATGCAATTCCATTCTCGCTCATTCCCCCCAAAAAATGGAAAACCCCCGGGAAAAGGGAACCGAGAGGACGAGAATTAAAACATTTCATTTTATATGCAGGGTGCATCGTATGTGCTGGCTGCAGAATGCAGCAACATTCTTCACTCTCTCTCTCTCTTTCTCTCTCGTTCTCGCTCTCGCGTTCTCTCTTTCCCGTTGGAGGCCACCGCAAATGTTTTCGCCAGCTCGTGAAACTTGATAGTGGAAAATAAGCCACAAAATGCCAGGGCCGTACGCCCAAACATAACCATTTTCCGTTTTGTTGTTATTGTAGTGGCCGTGTGGTTGTTGCTGCTGCATGGTGGGCGGTGAGAGGGGAGGAAGAGAGGGAGGGGGGAGGTGGAAATAGTTGTATTTCCGGGAATCCATCCAAACTAGAACGAAAGCCTCGGAATGAAACAAATCACACACACACACTCACACACAAAAGGCCATACACGTCATACGATGTGAATCCTGCACGTGCACCGGTGAAGGGAGCAAGGATATTGTTTTTATTGCCGCCAAAGCTGCTGCTGCTGCTGTTGGTGGTGATGGTGGTGGATTCTATGCTCTGGATCTGGCTACATGAATTGCTTCCTCGTTGCGTCGCCCACTAAGGACCCATCACTAAGCACTCGTCAGCCCGGTATTTACATTTCAAGCTCTCCGTTCCCCCCGACGCAACTACAGCCGGTGCCCGGTGTTTGGGAGTGATTTTGCATGCTTTCACGCCATGACCAAAGCCAAGTGGCAACCAAAGGCCCAAACGGAAACGGTAGCTTTTGCCATGCCTATGCATACGCTTTGCAAAAGGGAAAAAAAAGGCTTAACACATATGGCACTATCGGTGGAGCACCGAAGCACCGTTTTATTTGTCCAGTGCAACAATATGAAGGCGAGCGGGGAAGTGAGGAGTAAAGAGCGATTTAAAGTGCAAGCGATGCCGGGGCGGCCATTAATTCCGGACGAAAAGCCTTTTTTCAATATTCACACCAACCGATTGAAAGGATTTGTAACCAAACTGAACGCATTTCCCTTTCGACATTCCACTTCAGGAGTACCGAGCGGATCGCTTTTTGTGTGTTCCACTTGGGTTTTCCTTTTGTTTTCCTTTGTTCAAAGCGGTGAAGCGCTTTTCATTCGGTATGCAACAAAAAAAACAGCCAAATCAGTGGTTTGGAACATATTTATTTTGTCCAGCAAATCATGGCGACTCATCGTGGCGCAAAGAAGGGCGTCTTTTCTCGCCCAAACCGGGCAGCGATAATCAATTGTGATGAGACTGCTGGGGCTAAGTGGTCACAAGCCACAATGGCCGTCGTCGGTCGCCACGAAAACCAAGAAGAGACACCAAATTTCCTTCTTTCTCTCGCGCGTGCGGCGCCTGCAGCATCCTTATTATCGTGCGATACTCCGGGAAAATCCCCCCCCCGGGGGATCGACCGACGGTCCGTTCGAAGAAACGAAAAACAAACATAAACACGACCACCATTACCAACCGACCGACCGAACTGTCCGGACGGACCGGCATGGCCATCGCATGGCGGCGCGCGACAGACTGGCGCCAACGCAACACATTCGGAACGATTCGGTCGGGATGCTTTTCCTCTCCTTTTGCGGCTCGGAGTGTCGGAAAAGTTGAGACAATCCTGGCGGGTAGGATGGAATAGGGAATCTCCACCGTTCGCCGTTAACTGTTGATTGTGTCTGTGTTACGGAGTTTCTGAGCTTGAGCTTGAGTCAAGGCATTAATCATGGCGTTGCCATTTTGAATGAGAAGCGCTAGGGTGGTTGCGGTCCACCGGCCACTCCCACCCAGAGGGACCAGGCAACTGGTGGCTTTGGGGGGGTGAGGGTGGTGATGGAGTAAGCTGGCGCCACCGAGAAAACACCAGAAGAGATCGGACTGACCTTGCTTTTCGTGCTTCATTGCAGCAGAGAGCTCATCTCGAAGTAATTCAGACTGTGAGGATGGCGGGGACTTTTCGTCCATTTTGTCGATGTAGCAAGTCTTTGTCTGTCAACTACGTTTAATCGTTTAATCGATCTGGCTGCTAGAGCATTCCGACCTGATAGATTACTTAGTATAAAAAGTACGTACTAGAACTCAAACAGCAGGAATCGAACTTGCGAATGTAAACGAAATGTCAAAGCAGTTAGTAGCAGGATCAGTAGAGCGTGTGCTCGAACAAAGAAAACAAAGCAACCACCGGAAAGACGCCGGAACGGAGGTCCCATGGACCTCAATTAGTACGGACATCGTTCGCTAAACTACTACGGAACTACTACATCGTTCGCTAAACAGTGTAATCGGAGCAGCTCAAGCTCTATTAACCCGCTTTTTGGACCCATTTTTCGACCAACAAACGTTCCGTGGACCGGTGAAAACCGGTGGACCGGATTGGATGGAGGCTAGAGAATGCAAATGCGAGCAACCAGCATCGCTTCTATCGCATCGGATCCGCATCAGCTAATGCGTATAAGTGGCGCACATCGTGAGTGGATTGTTTACTAGACTATTGACACTCATTTGTTTGAGGTTAGCGATCGATCTCCCGGCACCCGTCCGGTAGGTTGTGGTTTGGGCAGCGCGATCAAATATTTACCAACACATTCGGAGCGCTATCAGCGTATCAGCGTTTGCGTGTGCTGGTTTACAAATTGAATTATGTTAATAGATCAATCAGAGAGCCACCAGTGGGGCACTAGCGTTCCCAATAGTGTCAAATGTAGCACCATTAGTCACCGGTGGGTCCCACCGTTTGGCCCCCCCATTTTACGGCGATGACAAAGGGCACAGGATCAACGGTCGTGCCGATGGCCATCCGGTGCCCTCAAAGGATTCCATAATTAAACGAAATGACACCCAGGAACAGCGGGAGGGAGTGTAAACGAATGGGCGACACCGTTGGTGCGCAACCGAATCGAAACACATGCTCCAGTTTAATGATGGCAATGTTTCATTATTAGCCCAGGCAGCAAAACACCAATAACCCACTAACGGCGAAGGAGGAAGAAACAGTGTCCAAGGAACAGGGAACCCCAAAAGTCTCGAGAAGGCGTTCAAAGCAAAACTTTGCCCAGCATTATTAAGCATTAAGTGCGCAACGGTGGACCTGGTGGACCCTTTTACCCTCCCTCGAAAGACACCGCTGGATGCCCCTTTTTCGGTCGTACCCTTTCCTTAACCAACGGACATCGGTCGCGGTTTGTCCCCGAGAACAGCAAATAATGGCTTCATTAATCGATGCCATCGAGGTGCTGCTGATGGTGGTCGGGTTTTCCGCCTTTTTCCGGTGCTGGTCAATCGATGGCGTCACGCTGATGGTGGTGGTGGTGCGTGTAACAGCTGCACAGTTTGGGGTGGTGTTAATTAGGTCCGAACTGGGCGCCAAGACAACCCGTCACGCATTTATCACGTAAAAATTAACCCTTAATGTCGGTCGCTTTATGGTTCGATAATTGTCAGATCGTTGTGTGTACCGTTCGGCTGATGGAACGTACCGGAAACGGATCGATAAGAGCGTTAGGATGAGGAGTCGTTTAGTTCTTGCTCTTGCTCCAAATTGGTTCCCTCTTCCTCGAAGGCAGCGATGGCTCGAGAGCATTTCAAAAGTGCTTGAAAACATAAATGGTAACATTTATTCCGGATTGGCTAATTGAAGAGATCTGTTGTTATTTTTTTTCTCGTTTTCTTTGCACCACCGGGATGCTATTAATTGGAAAGCGCCCCCGCTCTGGAATGCACGGTTCGTAATGTATTCGCTACGCTCTCCGTGGATTTGCTTCCGTGGAAGTGGTTCCAATTTGCATAACACAATGCCGCCCCTGCATCAACTACGATTAATGCAATCCGATGCGCTGATGCTTCCTTGTCCTACGCCCACTTACGATGATCGCATTGCTGCTACAATGATCAACAGCGGATCGATTGCTCTTCAGTGACACGGTCGTCCTTTTTCATTTGATCCACGCAATGCTTTTGTAGATGGTGAGCGCGGAGTGAAAGAGAAAGTGGAATTGGAGGAGAAAGTGGATTGCAACAGAATGAGGAATTATTTTTAATAATTCATCCCCATTATTATACGCTCCATCGACGGTGCAGCCGAGAGGGATAAGACGAACTGCTGCTGTTGCTGTTGTTGTTGCTGCTGGTACCGTGCGCTACTCGATGGAAAGAGGAAAAGTTGTCCAGCGAAACGGGAAAGCGCAATGGATACGGAAGGGGGAAAACGCACTTCAGCTCCGGTCGGTCGGTCTGTGTACAGAGTGTGCGTTCGTGTGTGTATGTGTGTGTGTGTGTACGTGCGTATAGCAAACAATAATCCGATAATGTTGAAATCCGCTTTCACTACTTAATATCTGCTGCTCGTGCGGGGTGGAAGGAACGCGGAAGAACCGGATACCGCGGTAGCGGTTGATACGCAGCCAGGAGCGCTGATGTCCCAGAGTAGAAAACAAAAATGGATGCTCGAAAGAGAAAGAGAGAAATAGCGAACAAAAAATGAAGAGAAAGCATAAGTAGCCTCACAGCATTAACGCGAGGAGGACGAAAAACGTTGTTAAAGTGAAAGCCACATACAGGAGCTGTCTCGCTCAGATTTGCATTGTAATAAGCCAGAACCGAAAATTGCACATGCACTCGACACACACACATCCTGCCGTATCCTTTTCGGTCCTGCAGACCCTTCCAACAGTACTTGATTGTGCATTGTGCCCTTCGAGAAGGATCGCAGGCTTATTGAACCGTTGCAATGAATGAGGTATGATGCTTCTGCCAGCCTCTTATCCACATAAAAAATACACATTAAACCATCCGCAACACCACCAGCATCACCATCACCACCGTAACGACGTGTGTTCGGGGAGATGGGGTGAGCATTAGACACAAAGAGGAGACGAAGACGAAGCAGATCCGATTAGGATTCGAGGACGTCGGAGCGACGTCTTAAATAAGAATGAAACTATAACGCAGCAGGCTAGCGCTGGGCAACGGAAGGGCACGAATCAATTTAATCCAAGACGTGCCACAACCAGCAAAAGCACCGTACGATGGTGGTTGCGGGGGGGGGTGGTGGCGCAATTATTGATTGAATTTGTGATGAACGCCGTATGCTGCTGATGTTGCTACTGCCTCGGAAACCCGGAATCGATTGCAACACCAGGCAGGGGCGAATATATACATAAAAAAAAGTAATCCTACAAACTAATACCACTAATAGGATTCAATCAATCAGTTCCGGCTGCTCCCGGGGGAGAGGAGATTTGTTTTAACTTTTGGCTCCCTGATGCTGCTGCCTCACCAGGACTGGCCTGGCCAGCGAGCAATCAAACTAATCATCTACCGGGAGCCTAGGATCACCTTCCGAACACTTCTTCGCAGGCCCTCAGGATCGTTTGCGTAATGCGTTGCAATGCAGGTATGGAGGGGCTTATGGAAGGTTTGGGGCAACAGCACGACCAGCTGAGGATTTAATTGTTCGTTAATTGAGTGTCCAAGGATCCTTGGAATCCTTTCGAAGCGAACTTGAATCGAGTAAATCGACCAAATTGATCGAGATGCTTGGAACACTTGGAGCATTGTAAGTTAAATCCTCTAGGGTTTTGTCCTTGATATCGCTATTCATATGTTTTTAGGGTTACATTATGTGTCTTTTTTGCTGCTTATCAACATTGAGGCTTCATAGAAGATATTATTTAGATTTTTTCTTCTTTTTTTGTTGATAACTACAGACAGATTTTTTTTCTGTAAAGTTGTTTCTTCATCCATTACATTTTGTTTACTAAATCATACATAAAAAACCACCTGGTTGTTAAAAGTTACAAAAACATAGCGATGAAACTAGCTCATGAAACATTTGCACATTTCTGTCACCTCTCACACGGCTCTGGGTCATTGACACCTCGAGCTGTGTGAGCCTAAAGCATTCGGAGAATAGAATTAAATATTATCCAACCAATTCCAGCGTCCGAAACCGCTGACAAGGGAGCACCGAATGCGGAAACAACAATTTATTCAATTTTGCACGTTCGATCCACGTTTGTCGAGCCAAAAACCGGGGGACCAACCGCACGGCCAATGCAGCGTTGTGTGTAGGTTGCGTTTGTGGCGTGGTGCATAAGGTAAACATAATCCTCATTGCCATGTTCCTGCCCTTGGTGGTCGTCCACGAATTGTCCTTCCCGCGAATAACGAAACTACGCAGAAGTTTGGTCCAGCCGCATGCCCATCCGCCTCATGGAACTATCATTCTCCTACCACAACCCTCAGTCCTCGTCCCTGGTGCATCCCGTGGTGGTTGGGATCTCAAATCCGGGGAAAAAGAAATTAATGTCCCCCTGGTACTGGCGATTAGGAAACGTTTCGTTTTCCCCTGAGGCGGGGGGAAAACCTTGGGCCGGACACGGCACGCCCTCGCCCCGTCGTCGTTTTCTATCTCAATCTCGATGATTGGTTTCGGATGGAATAATATTTTCGCAACAATCCGTCACGCTGGTGCTGGCCGTTTGAACGTAGCAGGTCCTGTTATGCCTCACCCGTTCCTGGGACAGGAAGATATTTGTCCCGATATGATTCCACCACCGGCAACAGCAGCAGCCATCACCAGTGAGAGAAAGTAATAAACCCGAACGAGATCGGCACAAGGACCTTGCGATGGCCGGGAAATGGTTCCGAGTTCCGCAATCTCTTGCTTCTCATCAACGCGAGGAAATCAACCGTGAAGTGACGAAAAATGAGATTTATTGTTTATTATTTGTAAAATTGCGCGGCCCCTGGTACAATATTAGACATCGAAGGGAAATTGGCACTCCGACCAACCGGACCGAACGTACGAAGGAGCGAGTGGCCGCTGGTTGTGCAAATTGGATAATGCGAGAAACGCACAGGACGAACACTAGAACGAACGTCGTGCGTCGTGTTGCGAAGAAGTTGATGAATAAACATGAGAGGAGGTAACACACCGAACGTGGACAGAACTCGGTGATGCGGTACCAATAAGTAATTGATTT
The DNA here is from genome assembly GCF_943734745.1 of Anopheles darlingi. Taxonomy (NCBI): domain Eukaryota; kingdom Metazoa; phylum Arthropoda; class Insecta; order Diptera; family Culicidae; genus Anopheles; species Anopheles darlingi. Next base: position 9,634,225 of record NC_064874.1, on the reverse strand, counting down.
CACGCCACAGCTGATAAGGCTGAGGGAGATAGAACGGCGCGAGATTCATTTGGGCATCTACCGGACATAGTAACTGCCGCAGATGCAGCAATCTTGAGCTTCAATGCGATGTGCGTGCATTCCGGACGCTGGTTTCTGTGTTGGAAGCCTGACAAGCTGAGAGAAGCTGACGTTGGATCACTGAAATTAATCTTCTTTCGGTTTCTTAGATTTACTTTTCAAACAATATATATTTCTTTTCTATTTTTTTTAGATTACGGAACATGCTTATATTATTATAGTCGATTATTTAGTCTGTTTTTAACATGATTTTTTGAGCATGATTATGAGACACCATATCTGTTCAATGAATAGCTATAACATTCTCAGTAAAAACTTGACATTGCTAGAAAATATTTGCAAAGATCATAGTGACCTTTAGTGCAGTAATCTCTCAATCACCAGCTGCTGTGACGTGTCGGATGCTATGTTGCTATGTTTTGTTTCCAATGTTTTGGATGAATTTAAAATAAGCAATATCTTCTTCTATATATATAAAAATCTCGTGTCACATTTTTTTGTGTCCAAACTCCTCCGAAACGGCTGAACCGATTCGAACCAAACTTTGTGTGTATCTTCTGTAGGTATCAGAATCGGATGTAAACTATATTTCATTCCCATTACTTAAGTTATTCAAAAAATAGAAAAAATATTTTCCGTAACTTTCTGTTAACCTTTGATTTGATATTTTTCTTAGATTTTTCATACAAAAAAACTAATACTGTCAAATTTTCATAGCCCTAGGTCAAACAGTTATTTTTTAATGATTTTTTGAAAATCCACTAAATCACCGAACAGTAGTTGCAATACTGAGCGCCAGGGAGCGTTGACAGCGCGAATTAATTTATTTGATGAGAATTTTATCCTAGAAGGCTTAGCTAAAACCGGTTTAAGCATACTGGGGCAATATGCACAATTCGAATTTTCGAAATTTCATCAAAGATAAAAAAATTATGTATAAAAATTTAAAATGTGCACACAAATTACTAACAGTTCAGGATGTACTCGATTGCACTTTTAGTAGGAGGTATAAAAATTCGTTCTTTCCCCAAAGAACAATGATGATAATTGAAGTGCAATATGAAAAATCCAGATATTTTCAATCGTAGAGTCAGATACCGATATCCGGCCGTATCGATGAAAACACGAAACATCCACATCCTTCTTGAATTCTATAGTTTATTTGCAAGCATTAACTACATCATTAGCTAAAAAAATTGGCATTCATATTGAATCTATACTGAAAGGCAGTATATAACAACTATTAACATTATCATAAGTGCTGTTGCGCGGGGTCTAAACTCCAGGCGGTAACGTTAGGAGCTCAACTCAGTTATTGGAAAAATGAGTCATTACGTGTGTTCCCTAAAAGGACACCGGTAGACCCGGGGTGTAAAAGGGCAGGAGACTTGCGAATAAAGGGGAATCTGATTAGAAAACTCCTTTTTCGTAGTATCCCAAAAGCGAAGAGACCCCCTTTCGAGGGCCTAGCATCCACGACAAAAAACTTGAGCTCGATAGTCCCTCAAAAGCGAGGAGGAATTAAAGGCGACGGGATTACATACGAAACAAACCGTCTCCGTTAGTCAGTAGATCAACTGCCAATGATAGTTTAGTAATTAACCTTGCTGATCAATCCATCAAATTCAATCCCATTATTAACCTTGCTGATTAATCGTTCAAAACCATGGTTGGCGATCATGTGACCCAGGTTGAATCATCGGCAAATATTAACAACAATCCTAACACACAAAGTAGAAACTCAAAGAAATAGAACATTTCAGTAAAACCTAATTTTCTACGCGTAGCGACGCACGCGGGTCATGCTAGTCTATTGATAATATCTCTTCCGTTTTACCTCCCGCTGTGGCATCCTCTTTCCAGCATCCAGTAACCCTTTCTAGTGGCAGACTTAACATTCAGCACAACACCTTCCATCAACGTGCTATCTGGCGTGAAGCATTAATCCAGGCGTCAGGAATCTATCGACGGTGTACTGCTGAATATTTAAGATGGCAAACAGGCGAACGATCGAAGCAACCAACCGACTAGCAACACCGGAAACATAGTAAGCCAGACAGTGGGGTATGTTGATTCCCCCAAAACCAATACAAACCCACCACCCTAATCCCTATTGACTTCCGATGATGATGAGGATGATGAATTTTCTTCGTTTCTACCAGTAATCAGTAGCCGGAATCGGTTGTACACGCACCGAGATGGTTTCATTCGTTCAACGAACTCCACAGGACATCCAGAATGGCAACGCCGCTTGCCAAGCCCGGAAAATGGAACGGGAAATGAAATTATCATTTATATTCATCAAAAAACCCCAAAATCGATTGGCGATATGATGCGATCTAGATGGATGGATGGATCGAAGACACTGTGCGTGTGTGTGTGTGTCTTGAGAAGCTACGATGTACGGGCGAGTGCCAGCAACAGTATGGCATCCGCGATGGCATCCAGAACGTGCGCTGACTACCGAATATCCTGCGACCTGGCTGCAAATTTCAGCAAAAAGACAACACAAGAGGTAAGTCAGGGAGAAAAGAGTGTGTGAGAGAGAGAGAGAAAGCGCAATTACAACAGTTGGAATTGATGAAAACATATTATTTTTAGCCTTCCGCCTGCCGAGACATTCCGATGACGATAAGGAGCAAGAGAAGGATGAGGAGGAAAACACCAAAAATTGACATCCCGCCCTGGTACGAACGAAGGAATGTTGGTAGTGAAGGACAACGGTGAGGAACCGCACACAATAACTCCAAAACGCTCACCGAACCCCTTCGTGGGTCCTGGAACGTCATACACGGATCGTCGCCTTCGTCGTCGTCGTACATCATCATTTCACCCTCCGTCGTCTCATAACTCGATTTTGCGCTTCGTACGGACCGGATCTCGTGCTGCATTCCAACCAGGCCGGGGTGCAGAAAGAGGAAGAGTGAACCTACGATGCGTGCTTACCAAGGCCAACAAACCTACTCACGTTTTCCTATGCAAATTGTCTGTCAGCGTAGGTGCGATGCGGGGTATGTATGTATGTATGGTGGCTGGAGTGTGAAAACGATCGTATCGTAAATTGTCCTCGGTGTGGCCGGAAGCCAGCCCTTGATCACAAGAGCGTTTACAGCGTGGGGAGCACGCACTTTCTAATATTTGGCGCTACCATTTGCACTTCGTTTTGCATTTTATGTTCTTCAATTTTCCCTTCATAACGCATCGTGTGCGCCACACCGGGTTCGAGGGAGCGGCAGGGGTGAGATATGTGGTGAGACCACCAAGCCACAACCACTTCAAGACGGTGCAGGTCGAATGCGGGACACGAGCACGGAAGGAGCACGTTTCACTTGCTAGAACGGTAGCATCTCTCTCTCTCTATCTCTCTATCTTGCTCTCTCTCTCTCTTGAGCGCTGGTATGCAAATTTGATTGTGTAAGCATCCGACAATGTACTAGCGCAACGTGCTGACAGTGGAAAGTGGCCATCTAGCTGCCAGCCAAGGCATTCATCCTTGATATGAATGAAAGACGTACGGCCGTAGTCGTCGACTGTGTCGTATGTGGGGCCCGGCCCGGTAAAAGAACAATCTCGGTAGCCACCGTCGGCTTTGCCGCCAGTCTAATGATGTTGGATAAGATGGGAGAGAAGAATCTGCAGAAGCGAGGCTGTGGTACATGTGAGCTTCATCTGATGATGATGATGATGATGATGCACTGGGCGCTCGGCACACTAACTCACATGCTGTGGATTATCACTATCAACCATCACCACACTATTAGAGTCGACTTCGCATTCTTTCCCTTCTCGCACGTGCTCTCTGTCGCAGAATATGGTGAATGATGACGGTTGGTTGCTCATCACGACGATGCACAAGGCTTGCTTCGATGTTGTAAGTGAGCTTTAGTCAACCGGATTGGTTTGGTTAAACAAATTTACACCACTGGAACGTGTATAACATTTTTTCAGAAAAACGTTTGAAATAATTATAATTTACATTACTAATAATTAAAATTTACATATTTTGCTTTCTTTTTTCCACTGCTTCTTATAACGGCTTACTAGTAGTACTGTGCATATCGATAGCTTGAGAGTTTCAATCCCTAAAAATGTACATAAATTGCCAGTTTTAGCTTTAGTATTAAAAATTAGATCATGCAGTAAAGGGATATGTTCGCATGTGAACATTTAAATTCGCTTCCGTAATTGAAAAACCATTTTCAGAAGATCATCATCAAAAGAACATTAAGAAACAGGAAAAGATAACGAAACGTGCACTCCTCTTGCTCCCTCTCTCTCGCTGTTCTTTGCTGAAGGTTGAGTTAATGCCAAGCCAATCCGAACGATCGATTTCCGGCTGAATCTTTCGTTGGCTCACCCCCACATATCTTTGTCGTTCCGGATACCAGGGGCTTGCGTTTAATTAAATGGAATTTAATTGCAGCCTGGTGCAAATTAACAAAAAACAGGGACCTCCTGCGCTCCGCCAGGGCACCGTCTACGAGAACGTAAACAGTCCCCCTGTACACTGGCCGCACGTTCTGGCACGTTCTTCTTACCGCGGAACTAGGTTAATTACACTCGACCATTACGCTCGACCATCGCGACGGCATTTCTCCGATAAGAGTTACTAGCGCGCCGGTGCGCTAAGGCGCCTTAATATTCATGGCCATTCGTGGGCTGTTCCGAGGGTGATCCTGCTTCCATTCCGGTACCAAAAAACATGCTGGCCAATTACGGATTTTGCTCTCTTCGTGCAATGCATGTACGAGTCACCGCTGAAGAAAAAAAGGGAGAAGTAGATGCAAGGCCCGGCTTGGTCAGGCCAGGTCTTTACGCCTTAAATCCTCGCGCACTAAATCACACACCGAGGGAGCGTAGTCGGGCGGCGCTTTTCCACCTGCCTTGTTGTCTTTGGTCTGATCTCGCGCTGAAGCTACCGCTGTACCGGTATTAAAGTTTTAAAGCCACCAAGCCATCCGGTTCACCCGGTCAGACGACAACACACACACACACACACAAACGCCGACACCGATGGTAATCCATTGTAAATCTATTGAAAATGGACTCTGGCTGTGTCGCTGGACTCCCTCTTACTCCGAGAACCGTTTAGAACGTAGCAATGGCCGTTTGTGTCCTGTGACCGTCTCTTCGCTTCCCGGTTTCTACTGCGCTCCACCCCACAAGACTCCAGGAGACTCTATTCACGAGACACGGAGAGCGTCGCGGGAAGGAGAAAGAGAAACAAATTAAAACCGTCCAAAGATAGTGCCTCCCGGCGGGGTGGCCATGACCGGCTACAGCAGCAGACCACCGGAACGGGCGAGAAGCTGCAGAAACTCTCGCTTGTTCTCTCTCCTCTCTCTCTCTCTCTCTATCACGTTCGCTTGCATTCTTCAAAATGGTGTTAATTTGATTAATATCAAGTCCGACTTGTACATAAATTAAAACAAATTGCTTCACCGGCTCTATAGTGGCTGACTAATCTGCGCCATCAGCGCTGGCGATGGGACCGGAAACGGAGCGCTGGGTAAACGTGTGTGATGCGTACGAGACCGGAAACAACACACCATTTAATTACTCCACTGATGGTGACCGTGAAAATGGTGACGCATTTACGAAATGGCATTTTACCAATGACGCGAAAAGCATTGAATAAAAAAGGCAAACAAAAATCCTACAATCTGTTTTCTCTTTAATTTACTGTTATCACAAAGGAAAAATGACATGAACAATGGGTAAGTTTTACTTCGCCAAACCACGGACATTGCAAAACTGAACTGGCAGAAGGAGGGGAAATGGATTCCTTTTAGTTGATTGGTTGGCACTCGGCAGGTAGAAGACATCTCTACCTGCAATTTCCGTCGCCATATGCAAATATGGCGATCGAGGAAGGCGATCGGCTGGTGATTGGCTGACGCCGCCATAGCGAAGCCGTTGCCTAGCAACCGGCCGTACTAGCTTGCGCTACCTATTCCTGTGTTATGGTACCCTGGTAGAAAAACCGAAAAACGCAATTTTTCGGTTTTTGGTTTTTATTTTCGAAATTTTGAATTCTTTCGCTCCGCACGTGACCACGTGGTCGACGTTTGCGGTGATCCTTTTAGAAAGGACTTCTAGGACCGGGAAGGTTGTCTTTCACGTGATAATTCGCAATAATAAGGATGCAAGAACAATGTATGTGCTCTGTGGGTGGAGAAATATTTTCTTTATTTCATCAAACATCTTATGCTCACCGTACAACAGTCCCCTCCTGTGGCTGTGGGACATAAAACATTAAATTATTACCACCATGATGGGCTCGGAAAGTGTCTTATCTTCGCTTTAACAGGCTGCAAACACGGACCGAACGCTGGGTGGATTCGTTGGACTTTCTTTCTCCCTGGCACTTTCTTACACGCGAAGCAATAATCTCGTCCTCTTTCCCTCTCAACGCACATGTGCTGCAGCGACAGGATTTTGGGAGGATGGGGTTGGGGACAAGATCCTGCCATTCCGAACGATGACTCATCGACGATGAACTCCCAAGGAAAGGAGCAAAAGGAAAACAGAACCACAAAACAAGTAAAACAACAACAATATTTCATCTCCGTACATCTTCTTCCCTCCCTCCACGCCCATGCCACGAAGAAAGTGCCGACCCGTTGATGGGGGCAGCATGTCTCCCGCACATCCGGGGCACGGTTGAACTGATTTTTCTTTGTATGTCCGCCGCCCCCATGGCACGCATCGATGCTCATCTATCACGCTTCCGCCGTCGCAACGGCAACGGCGACTCCCTGCAGAGCTGCTGCTATGTTGCGTCCACCAGTGACGATGTGCGTTATGCGTGCGGTCTTCCACGCAGTATGACCACCAACCCGTCCCCACCGTACACACCAGGACTAACCCAATGGTTGACTAAAGCTCGTGACAGTGAAAGTCAGCGAAGGACCGCCATGATAGAAAACAGGAAGATAATGCTATGCCGATGCCGGCAAGGATGCTCTTTCTCTCACCCTCCACCTCGAAAATAGGAATATAAATGTAAATAATCAAATTTTTATGCTCTCTCTCCCCCCATTCTGCTTTTATACACGTCTCTCAGCGAAGACCTTCGAGGCACGTGTACCGGCGGGTTATGCTCTCTTTTCCTTCGATAATCATATGTGAATTGTTTTTGGATAAACAAATTATTCCATTCGCTGCAGCCAACAGCCCATGGGATGGCGCGCGCAACCAGGACGTCCTTTCGGTCCCTTTGGTCCGCGTCCCGGCCTGCCTGTCGTGGAGGAATCTTTCATCGCACACGCGCGTGCGGTAGCAGATACAACAGGAAACCCGGAGGGGTGACGAGGGCGCTATGATAATGCCACCAGAGACCACCGGGTGTGAAAATTAATCTGAGCATCCCACCCACCCACCGGGGGGAGCCC
>NC_064874.1:9614271-9621771 GCF_943734745.1 Anopheles darlingi | reverse complement strand
ATCGCCGTTGTCTTGTTGGTGCTTCCGGCACTCGACGCCCTGTTATCTGCCTTTCGAGGCGTGATTGAGTTTGGGCTCGGGGGGAGGGGAGGGATGTGTCGCGTTCGACCAAGTTGACACGCGCCGGTATCGATGAAATGACGATCTACGCAAAAAAAACGTGTGCGAGATTTGATCTCCAGAACAATGAGGCACGCGCAAAACATGATTCATGGAGCCACCGGAATCACGCCACTTGCGTTGAGCCCGCGTCTTGTCCTTCAGCTGAAGGTGACCTCAAGGGAGAGAAACGAATTTTACTCGAGCCAGACGAGTGGGGTCTCGTTGGGTCCATATATTTGTTACACAACATCAGCTGGCTTAATTTATGGCTGCCAAAAAACGGCGATCGTACGATCGTATCGCCCTCCTGGTAATCTTTCCAGCCTGGTGCTACACGCAGTATGCTAGCGCATGGAGTGATAAGAAACGGAACATAACATTGCAATTCTAAAATTTACAGGAAAGCTGATATCGCCCTGATCGGTTTGGCCGTGATGGGGCAGAACTTGATCCTTAACATGGACTCCAAAGGATTTGTCGTTTGTGCGTACAACCGTACCGTGGATAAGGTGAGTTGAGAGACTATAACCGGAAAGTCGAGACCGATCTCTTTTCGATTATTTATGTAACGAAAGTTATACCGAACTGTTCGGCTTTTATTACCCCGCGTCCCTCGATACTTTCACCGGTGAGATAATGTTCCACGTAAGAAACGCGACTGTTAAATTATTTCATGTTGTTGACTTGCTTCGAATGTAGCCACATGAATTCTCAAAGTAAAACCATTCAACTGCGAGTTCAGTGTTCTTCGCCTGCCATAGTGAAGGTTTTTGCAACGTAGGTCACGGTTTCGAGCAAATAGCCCTTCACTAATGCGCGCCCCTACCACTAAGTCGCGATCGCGGTCACGTGATGGCTACTAGCGAGCACATGAATTGGAATGACCTATAATAAGTTACATTAAAAATAACGAAAAAGGAAAATGGATGCTTGCCATCGTTAATGCTTAGTTTGCTCCCATCGTTCCAGGTTACCCACTTTTTGGAGAATGAAGCCAAAGGTACCAACATCATCGGTGCTTCTTCACTCCAGGACATGGTTAATAAGCTGAAGACCCCACGTAAAATCATGCTACTGGTCAAAGGTGGGTACGATATGTAGTAGGCTGAATTTGTGGGAAAGGTGCAGCGTGGAATGAGTGAGATCGATAGGCCTACTCTATTTGATCGCGATGTCGAAGGATTATGCAGGTCGTTTGGAGGTTAAGCTAGACTGAGTAGACATCGTGTCTCACGTGTGTAACGCGATCGCGAAGGTAACAAGTGAAAGCTCCCGGCGAACCATGAGAGCCCAGAGGGATTAGTCATGCTCCACTGACCTTGTATGAGTTGTATGTTTAGTATTATAGTTGAGTTTATTTCCGGAAATGTTAGTGTTTCAGATTCAATGAGCGCTTCTAGGCCGTTTGTAGAGTTCGACTGACTGAAAGATTTCTCGTTTCTTTTCTCTCTATAGCTGGCAGTGCCGTCGATGACTTTATCCAACAGCTGCTTCCTTTGATTGAGCGCGGCGACGTGATCATCGATGGTGGCAACTCGGAACACCAGGATTCGGCTCGTCGTTACGAAGAGCTGAAAGCGAAAGGTATCCTGTACGTAGGATCGGGTGTGAGTGGTGGTGAAGAAGGCGCCCGCTATGGTCCATCTTTGATGCCAGGAGGTCACCCGGATGCATGGCCACTGATCAAGGACATCTTCCAGGTATAGGGGTGCAGGAGGCGATGAATCAGAATCAAACATGTTCTGTTGATTAACAAATATTTTTCAATTTTTGGCAGGCAATTTGTGCGAAATCAAATGGCGACCCATGCTGCGAGTGGGTAGGCGAAGGAGGTGCAGGACATTTCGTAAAGATGGTCCACAATGGCATCGAGTACGGTGATATGCAGCTGATTTGCGAAGCGTATCATCTCATGCTGGCCCTCGGCATGACGCAGAAGGAGATGGCACAGGAGTTTGATGAGTGGAATAAGGGCGTGCTAGATTCATTCCTGATCGAGATCACGCGCGATATCCTGAACTATCGCGATGAGGAAGGATATCTGCTGGAGCGAATTCGTGATACAGCCGGACAGAAGGGTACGGGCAAATGGACGGCCATCGCAGCGCTGCACCATGGCGTGCCCGTCACGCTGATCGGAGAGGCCGTCTTTTCTCGCTGTCTTTCGGCGCTCAAGGAAGAGCGAGCACGTGCTAGCAAGCAGCTGGCGGGTCCGAGCACCAAACCATCGGTTGCCGATCGCAAGCAGTTCCTTACCCACATTCGCAATGCTTTGTACTGTGCAAAGATCGTATCTTACGCTCAAGGTTTCATGCTGCTGCGTGAGGCGGCGAATGAGTACAAGTGGAATCTGAACTACGGTGGCATCGCGCTGATGTGGCGTGGAGGTTGTATTATTCGCAGCGTGTTCCTGGGCAACATTCGCGATGCCTTTGTGCGCAATCCGCAGCTTTCGAACCTGCTACTGGATGATTTCTTCCGCAAGGCAATGATGGACAATCAACAATCGTGGCGCGAGGTCGTTAGTCAGGCAGTACTGTGGGGTGTTCCGGTACCCGCTCTTTCAGCAGCACTTGCATTCTTCGACGGGTATCGATCGGAGCGGTTGCCCGCCAACCTGCTGCAAGCGCAGCGTGATTACTTCGGTGCACACACGTACGAGCTGCTCGGAAAGGAAGGTGCCTTCGTGCACACCAACTGGACTGGCAAAGGAGGCAACGTGTCGGCCAGTACCTATTTGGCTTAAATCTTTCAGCCGAGGGAACCCCTCGTGAACATTCTCATTTCCAGCGGTAACGATCACCGCATCTATGCATTTGGCTCTACAGAACGTTATTTATTTTTACACTGTTTTTCTCTGTCATATACTTGGTTTGTAATAAAAAGAAACACTGGATTTGGAATTTATGCCACCAATTTATCTTCTTCCTGTAAATCAGTGGCCTTTTCCCAAGGTGGCCCGGAAAAACGACCAATTCAAAAATGATGTGGACTCCCAACCCGTACAGTATAAACTCATTGACAGCGTTAACAGTGATGGTCGATAAAGTATGAGTATTTTTCTTAAAAAAAGGAAAATTTTCATCAAAAATAAAAAATCCACGCGAAAAATGGCCTACATGGCACTGTACCCTTGTTTTGGTTTTGAGGACGCGGTAAAAACCAAAACATCGATTTTTTAAAACTTTTTTGGCCTTTTTTAGTGAAAATCATTATAAAATAAAAGTAATAACAGCAAATTAACATCATTTGCAGCACCCGACGTCGTTCCCGTTGGAAAAGTAGGCCGGGAAAGTGTAAGAAACTCGGAAAACCGCAGCGCCAAAGTTCCCCAAAAAGACCGGGCTGTCTACGGAAAATAATGTCCGGGCTGTCTACGGAAATAATCCACCAAAATGATAAGAAGTAACGGATTTTTAGGATTTTTGTTTGATGTATTTCGAAGGACAGTTTTGAGTACAGTTCTCTTATCAATGTAACGTTTATTATTAGTAATAGTTTTCTGTCGCATCGCTCTCCCTCTCCTCTCTTCTCCCCATATTTGCTCTAAACTACTTCACTTCAATGGCCCGAATACATCTTGATTGTTTCGAAATTGTTTGCGCCATTAAACTACACCAAATCCACGCACCCCAGCCAGGTAGAAAATTATTAGATTTTTTTCGCTACTCTTTCGGATTTCAATTATTTATTCCGTTTCCTTCGTACTCCTCTTTTGTCTGTTGAAATTATTCGAAATTGATTGCGTGCCCGTCGTACATTTGCAGGTGCATACACGAGACCGTCTCTACCACTCCACCACGTGCTCGGTAGCTACTACCACGCGGCCACATTCCTTTTAGAGTTTTCGTTCAATTCCTTGAATACCGAACCGTCCCGACCACAACATGTTCCGGCGTGCATCGCCTTACAGCGCTATTAATACTTGTTTGCTTTCGTTTTGTTGTAGGACACCACAGAGTAAGAAGTACACGGAGCGCATTATGCATTATGTTGTAGTAGAGTTAACCAGTGAAACGCACAAAGTAGCAACACAAACGAACTAAACTAACCCCAAAGACACAAGCCGTAAACACGTTCCAACATTCCACGTGGCTTGATGCAACAACGACTTGCCAGCGAGCATTTTTACACTGACGACACCTTTTGGAAGTTGTTCTTTTTTTGCTTTGCCTCTCGTTGGGAAATCGAATTGCACCGGTCGAAGATCGAACACGACCGAAATATGGATAAAATGAATTGTAATTAGAAATGATCAATTGAAGAATTCAAACGAAGGAAAACATCATTGCCACGGAGATAGATGGTACTAAGAAAATAGAAAGAATGGGGAGGTTTATGGTTGCCGAATATCCTTCGATTCGAACTCCTCTAAATACACCACACTCACACACAAACATACATTCATACAAACACTCACGTACGAATGGCGTTAGACCTATCTCTGTACACTAGGCTCCCCCTGAACGCTGCACCCTATGCATCTGTCTTCATTTTGGCTTAAGTTTATTCGTCTAACTCTTCCGACTTCCCGTATGACCATCGTTACCTTATAAAGGCCCTTATGATCGATACACACGAGCGCTGCTGGTGTGTGGCTGCAGATCCTCTTCCGACCGATATGCGCATTATCATGCTGACCCACGGCCTGTTCTCACAGATTTTCACTTTGCCGTGTGTGGTCACATATAGGCAAGCACATATAGGACCGGTGTGTGCGGTCTCTTTGAGTTTACATCGCCGAGAGAAGGTGTCGTTTATGCTTTTTGCAAATTTGAAACGCCCGGTTTGGGCGCAACAAGAGAAAAGATCGCACGGGATAAGAAAGATAAAACATAACTTACATTTTATCGTCAAAAGCCCTTTGTCCAGCTGTGATGCTTGTGTGTATGTTGTTATCATGAGTGCGCATGTGGGTATGAATTGAAAGAAGAGGTTAATGCTTTTGAGAGATGGAAGAAGAAGACCAAATCTATTTACACAATTTTACACCCACACGCCACACGATCCGGATGTATGAACCCATCACACCATCGTGCGGAATGAGTCTGCTATGAACGTAGTAACTAAAGCGTTAAACGTACTAGCCACATCCACATCCATTTCAATTGTTCCATTTTCTTCCGTTTTATGGTTTTTTTTCTCGTTTTAATTTATATATCACAACTGATAAAGAGTACTTACACACTAGGCGCGTACATCATTTATCGCTACCCGAAATATGTTCAATCTCCTCGCGTACGCACTTCGTCGGTTTTTCTTTTCCTTTTCGCTAATTATTCGGTTCGCCTGCAATCTACTGGGGCTCCGTCCCTAGATCCATGCAGCGTGGGAAATTCCCAATTAACTTCAACCTAAAACAAAAATAACGAATATCCACCAGGCGCTGTAGGATCGTTCGAAGTCGAAGTGTGCAAAACACCATAGGACAGGATGATGAATGGTCTTACGAAGAGTAGTAATAGTAGTAGTAATTTTACTACTACTGCTACTAATCGCTATTGCTGCTACGGCTACTATTAACTCAAAAATTTGTTATCCTATCAGGTGACACATAAAGGTAGCACAGGCTGCACATAAGCAGCACGCACGCAATGCAATGCTCTGCAACCAACTACTGAATTCCGTGTGTTCACCTACTCCCACCTGCTCCTTTGCATTGCGTGTGCGAGCGAATCGGTGAACTACTTAATCTTGTATTGCCCACTAGTCCGTCCGAGTAGTACCAGAGTAAACCTATTTACTAACAAAACCTGACTCTGTTTCCTTTTTCTCTGCTACATAATGTGTCTAGCAGCGCTACCCACGAAGATTTATGTGGGGTGAGGGGGATTCCGTTGCTTCGAATACGCCCTATGCCCTATCATGTGTTGACGGGTACCCCTTTCTTTTAATCCTTATTCGCCTTTATTACTAAGATATTTAATTTATTTTTATACATGGTTTCTTCTATGTACATGAACTCACACACTTCTTCACCTTTCTATACGTTGTCTTTGTCTTTCTCTCTCTTTCCCTCTCTCTCTCTTCCATTCGCTCTATATGGTCAACGACTGCAGCTCAGACGACATCGCAGACTAACCACAAAAGGGTGTTCTGCCTCAGTGTTGCTTCAGTTGCCTCTAGCCCGACGTAGCCCGATACCGTAATGTTGCACGCATGGTCAGCAACTACGACGATCGGTGGTATAACATGCGTGCGCTTAACATTGATAGATACCTAGGTGGCATGGGACTTCATTGCTTCATAGCGCTGGTTTAAATATATGGATGGTGCGAGGCTGAAGAGATAAACGGTAATCGCAAGCCCTGATGTAATTACCGCTCTATTGCAGCACCAACGGCATCATAGTTGCGGGAACATTTGGAAACCTTTGCCACAAATATCGGTAGCCCAGTAATTCCATGAAACGAGCGAGCTCCAGAGAGAAAGTGACCGTGACCGTGACCAGCGCCACACACACTCGAACCAACACACCCGCACATCTCCACATCCACGCACAAACTCTTTACAGTGACTCTTCAAATGCTGCCATCAAATCACTCTGCATATTCATATCAATCTGACCGGCCATCTGTGAAAGTGAGAATGGAAAATTAAAAGGCTGATTAACGGCAAGCAGTTGCTGGCCAGACAACTTACCGCTTCCCGTCTTCGGCGTTCCTGCTCCAAGCGTCTCAACTCGGCCCGTTTTGCCGCCGAACGATCCAGAGCGTGCGGTGTGGTGGGCGTTGCAGGTGAAGGACTGCCCTGAGGGGATGCCTTAACTTCTTCCACCACCCGCGGTGGTAACACTGGTTCGATCGTCACTTTACTGCTGTAGTGGGGGAGATGAAACGAACAAAAACAGTGAGGATCGCGTACGCATGAGGAGTTGCTACACCACACCACAATGCACTATACACTTACCGGCCATTGTTGAACTCTTCCTGTTTGATCTTCAGCTGCTCCTGTTGCCGCTTCAGCTCCTTTTCGGCTTGTTCCTTCTGCGATCGCTTCAACTCTTGCTGCTGCATTCGATCGAGCTTCTCCTTCGCCTTGTTCCGGAAAGCCTGGAACGAGTCCATCGCTTGCTTCGGTTTGTTCGACGAAGGCGTGTTCTGGGGCGAACCAGCCGACGCAAGCTGTGACCAGGCGTTCTTCAGGTTCTGATCGTGGCCGTGCGCAACACCGCCCTTGTTAAATGCGTGTGAGAAGTTGCCCTTCACATCGGCCGGTGGTGGCGTTGTGCCCATTTTCTTCTCGTTCGGATTGATCAGCAAATCCTCGATTGGTTTAGGCGTCAGCATGAACTTGCTGTTATTGTTGTTGTTACCAGCGCCGCCACCACCAGTATTGTTACCAGCGACCGTCGCCGCATTGCCACCTCCCATGCCCGGTTCTTCCTTTTTCACCGTA
>NC_064874.1:9606771-9611771 GCF_943734745.1 Anopheles darlingi | reverse complement strand
AAGCTCAAGCCGAATTGTAAGTAACACTCAGAAATAAGCACACAACATGTTTTAAAGCAAAGTGTACCACCATCCTCCTTACAAGCAGGAGCGGCAGCACGATTTGAAATGATCGACAGGTTCACACTTTAGCTAACTAACTCATACGTACCGTATTTGAGACAGTAACACCGGTGGCAGCGATCGGTGAAGACGTATCTTTCTTCTTTTTGCGCGGAGGACGTCCTGATTCTGTAACGAAATTACGATCGATGCCGTCGAAAGATGATCGGAACAGAGAGAGAATAGTTTTGATTTTAGAAAAATATCTATATACTGTTAAATACTATCTAATAGCATACTTGCCCCTCGGTTTCAGATTTACAGCCCAGAACGATTCCATTCCAGGCCGTATCATATCGTAATAGCGATTTCAACAAATTTCTCATACACTTAAGAGGAGGAGAGAATGGCTCCATCGTGGAAGATTAAGCCCGACACAGATACCATACAGCCAACAAATCGCGTCCACATATTATTCAAGAGAGATGAAAAAGAATAAAAAAAAACCGCACGTACTGACCCCGTCTACCACGCTAGCCCGCAGGCCCGTCTGACCGCTAGTTTTATGAACACACTCGTTACATCCGATCCGATCGCGAACGCTTTCTCTTATTCCGCCCACGGCTTTTTCTCCTCCCAAGGGCTCAGTGAAAAGATGCTCATGTTTTACATTTTGCTTTTCGAATTTTATTACTTATGGATATTTATATATATATATGTATGTTCATATATATATATTTATTTTTGTTTCTTTTCATTTGTGTTATTCAATGTTACGATCATTAGGATAATATTTTCATTTAAATTTATTCCTTTTTACTCTTATAACTTAGCATGATGCGCGTTCTTGTTTGTATTTATGCCGTATTGTTGGTTTTCTTTTGCTTGCCTTCTATTGTTTAATCATCGATTATCATTCTATATTTTTTTGCTTCCTTCGCTCATTTGACACACGCTAACCGATAAACCAAACCAACCTGGCTCTGTTCATTTTTTCTGACCAATGTAGTAGAGATGAATTGAGATGAAAAGGGGGGAAAGGTGTCTACACTTTGTTCTAAACTTTACTAGTCCGCGTTCCAGCTGCTTAAAGTTGACACGGCAGTAAGATTTGTGGTTTCATTTGTTATTCATTTGTTGAACATGTTTTCATTTCTTTTGTTTTTGCATTATTCAAACTATCTTTCGTACTATATGCATTTTAAGGTCCCGTCTCTCTTGTGAACAACTTAATTTTCACGGTACTAATCGACATCCTTCGTTAAATTTCCGTTCTTTTTTTATTCGCAGTCATTTAATAGCTTGCAATGTCAATATGCGACTGGGCTTGCTCTTTTTGCCCCCTATCAGTTGCTACTATTGATGTGATGTCGGGCCTATGTCCTTCAAAGGACGCTCGTCTTCCTTGATGCGATGTGTTTGCCTAAGAAATACCTCGAAACGTTGTGCATGGTTTTTATATGGACTTCAAATCATCGTCGTTTGTTTGATGGCAGGTAGAAAACGGTTGACTTCCGCCTAGAGTCTGGCGGCTCTCGTAAATAGTCGGATTGCTGTCAGTAGACAAATCAAGCTATCAACTAAATTAAGCGAAACAAGCTAATCTGCAATCGCTTGTTACATGAATCATTCTTTTCCTTAGCTTATGTTCATTTGATGACATGAAAATACCTAATTTTGTTTAAATATATTCATATATATACGCCAGTTACGATTGCGTTGCATTGGGGTTCTGTGCACGAGTGTCGAAACGCGAACGACGCGTGCAGTTTTGCTTGTTCGTTTCGACTTAGCTCCTAAACTTTACTGTTTCAACGGTTTGCAGCATATTTTGAGGCCATGGCAATACAACACGCTTACATATACACCACTTTTTAGTTAGGTTATAGCATTAGATCGTGTCAACCGAACCATATACGTGAAGAGCACTCTATCTCTAACACTCTTGCCGCCATGATTGCTCTACGTTTTCCGCTCTTTTGCTGTTCGAATCCTCGCGGCTAAATATTGAACTAGAAAAGAATTTCTATTTTTCGTTACTACTATCCAGAGCAAGGTAGATGCGCAACGTGATGGTGATGGTAATGGTCACCGAAACCAGTTCTCAGTTAATGATGGAAAACCATACATTAACAAACGCATCAGCCAAAACAAATACTAACGAATCGCCGCCAACGGCAAATTTTGTTTTATGTTCACCAAAAACTATCATTAGATGCATTACAAGTTACGCCGATTACAAGGCCGTATGGGCAGTATGCCATCAATCTATCACGAATAGAAAAGAAATAGTGTTCTTATCAATTGTAGACACCCTACACATTAAGCCCATAACCGAATTCGCAATGAATCAAATTAAAGTCAGCAAAGAAAAGGTTTATTTTAATTTTTATCTATCTACGACACGGTGTACATCCAAGCATCGTGTTTCAAGTGAAGCAAACAGCCGTATGCTGAACAGAATATTTTTTCGATTCGGATTTCATTCGTAAACTATATACTGCGTTTGCATCGCACATACCTTGCCGTAAAATCGATTTGCTTTCGAACTTTAAGCGCGAGTTACAGTGTGAAATAGAGTCGAAAAAAATATGGAAATAGGCATCTCCAATTGATCCACACATCGCATCATCTAATAATGATCACAATGCATGCAAACCAATAGATAGATATAATTACTATATGCGCACGCTATTTAAGTGTTTTTCATTTTAAATTTTGGAAACAAAAATATCCTAAGTATAGGATTGGACTGATTTTAAAGAACAAAAAAAAAACAAAAAATATTGAGAGACCACGTGTCCTCCAATAGATATGATTAGGAAAACATGATGGTAGTAGTAGCTTCAATCGAAAAAATATATCTTTTTTCACGTGCAAACAATGTGTAATGGGGGGTGGGGTTTGGCATTGCCGACAGCCGAATCTTTTCAATCGTGTTGCCTCATACATATTGCGAAATATAGTTGTTTTTTCATCAGTTACTTGGTATTGCTATTTCCTTCTTTTCTTCCAAAGAAGCTAACGTTAAATTATATTGAGGAGCTTCCAAAAATCGCATATCAAGTCCACTCTACCAGCCTCGGAGCCGCGATGGAAGCGCGTGAGCGCACTAAGCAAGCAACAAAGATACTATCTACCTAATAACAATGGTTCGTATTACGCATGTTTTCCGTCCTTTAACAGTCCTATTATACCACATGTATTTGACGTGAAGGATAAAACCACATCAAAGATTGTACAACCTCATTATATTTGCTTCATCATAGCTCAAAACAATAAAAAAGCAACGGAAAATTTGTGTGAGTTATAAAAGGGCAACGCAACACATCTCGAAAATTCAATATAGAGAAACAGTGACGGACATTCAAAAAAGAAGTCTTGTTGTAATATAGAAAGGACGCCCTCAGTTCAAAAGGAATTCAGAAGATTGGATTAATTGTAATAAATTACACATTGTCTGCATGCTGCTGCTGAACCAATCGTGATTAATATCTTAATTGGCCTTATCTTGTCTTCAGTAGTTATTTGACTCTCATATTTTTAATAAAATCATACGAATTCATTCTTTTTGGAATCTCGATTCAAATCTTTCGTCTCTGGACTAAGACGTAACACACTGAAAAACGGCCGTAGTGGATCTGGACCGCAACACATCTGAGACCCTTCTCTTGAATAATAACATAAAAAGGGAATAGCAAAATGTTGGTGATAAACCGCTTGCGCTAAACCATAACATGTAGCAACTGGTGTGAATCATCGCACTCTCTTTCCTTACCCAACTCTTTTCAACTTGACTAAAGCCTTTATGAGATCGTCACTACCTTTCGGTCTATCTCCTTCGACTGAACGCTTCGATATCAAATTATATCGATTGTAGAATTCTATCAAACTAGTGCACTGAAGGACGATATTTCCTATTCTAATTTCTGAACTGAAATTTCAGTATGGTGCATCAGTTTCAATCCCTATAAGAATGCTCTGGTGTTATGAATCGGTTGATCTCAATTGCCTAGGGAAGTAAGGGTTCCAATGTGTTTTCGATTTCTCATCAATTCAAACATTATTTTAATCATAATACAGAACGTTAAATTGTTAAAAGGAAGATAGTATTGTTGAGAGGCAAACAAGTACATCCATTTGATAGTAATGATACAGGAACGAGAAAAATAAACATGAACGAACTCACATTCTTGAGACCCATCATCATGTTTAATTCCACCTCTCTAACCTTTGCACTTCCCTTTGGCTACATTACAAAATGCAAACAGATTGAAAAGAAAGGTAAAGAATTTACAATTAGCACATACCTTCTTCTTCTTTTTCATCTTATTTTTCTTCATCACACATCAATCACTTCAAAGCCGTAGCTATAGGTAGATAATTTAGGGATAACTTTTTTCATGTACACGCGATCGCGCACCGATTAATAATGTTTTACGCTTTTGTTTCTTTTTCTTGTGTTTTGTATCATGGCGAATCGAACGGCTTAAACGGCGTGAGCGGAGAACGCGGCGGCGCGGCGGAGACGGCGGTCAGTTAGGAGGGATTGGATTTGTTGGCTGCCCTCCCATTACACATGACACGAGAAATTTGTTGAAGTTATTTTTTAAAGCAACATAAAAGGTAACATAAAGGAGAATGCAATGACAATATATTATATATTGTACACGGAAGCAAATGTATGTAGGCATGCGCGGACACTCTGCTTGCTAACATACAAATACAAACCGTAAACGCTACTCCTACAATCGTTTCCTATTGGAGGATCCGTTGGTGCTAAACATTTACAAAATTGCAAATAATCATGGAATTTGACCTTTGATGATAATCGTTACTTAGCAGCAATTGGTTTCACAATCTGTCATTCCTTATTTGTCGTTCCTAAAACCATATTTTTATAGACACTATTCACTGATTTGCTCCCTGTGATCGTGTAGCAAATATAACCAGACTAT
>NC_064874.1:9551771-9599271 GCF_943734745.1 Anopheles darlingi | reverse complement strand
GGTGGTGGCTACGATGACGATGACGACGATGACGGCGGCGGCCGAGATCAACGTCCACTCAAGGTCAAGATCTGCTCGGTTAACTGGCGATTTCGCGCCGAATATCGCTCGGAACCGCCGTACTCCACGCACCACACGTCACCGGAACACCGGGCTACACTTTACGCACGAATTCGACCGGAACTGCACCATTTTTACCCCGCTAAGAGCACAATTTGTTGGTCGCGAAATTCGTCATCGGCCGCCCCAGCCAGCGAGAGTGTTCGTGGTGGCGTCGTTTTTCTCATTCGCCACCCCGTTTCCCGTCGGTGACGGCGGCGCTCACACACTCGCTCACGGCACCACCACACCACTACTACCAACATCACGGATGAACTCTGACCGCTCACCAACACACACGCCAGCAAAATGGCACTCATTTTACGTCATTCGCACCCGTTGCTGCTGCGCACGCAAAGAGATGTTCGAAAATTCGAAATTCGTGTTCATCGAATTCCCGCTTTTACCCAAGAATGAGGGACGCACTTTTCCACACACACACACACACACACACTGGCCCCGGTTTCACTACCCCACCCCCGCCGAATCCAAGCCTCACAAAAGCATCACGCGAGCCATCCTCCGGTGCCCTGCATGTTCGGCGGCGCACGTAAAGCCCTCATTTCGACACACTTGCTCGATTCCCCAGTCCGCCCGGAGGGGATACTTTCCTCTCAATCATCTTGAGCGCTTCCGGTAGTCTATCGCAGCACACCTTTCACCAGCCCTATGGCAGCCACGGGATTCCGATACCCCGCGTGTGTGTTCCTCTTTCTTCTCTCTTCGGAACAAGAATCGAACCCGAACACATCCCCCATATCGCACCAGTCGGTTATGAAAAATGTGGCCAATCCTATCTCCTCTCTATCAGCGGTCATCCCATACTTACCGTTAATGGGGGTACCAAGGGATGTCTGCCCAGTCAGCTGAGTACCATCACAAATCCCGTTACAGCTTTGCAGAAACCTGTACAGAGGGGGGCGAAAGGGATGAGAGAGAAAAGATGGTTACAACCAACAGTCACACTTTTACAACAACAAAAAACCCGAGATAAATATCCTAGTCCCACCGAAATCAAAGCAACCCCTGCGATGGTTTTTAGAGTTCCGGATTCTCGGTAAAGTCAATGAAGAAGCGATGTCATCGACGACGATATTGTTTTGTATACATATCCCCCACATCAGCTTCTACGCAACAAGCGTTCCGAATGAGGAGACCGCTGTTGACCGAGTTATCAGCAGCAGCATCAGCAAGTGGAAAATAACAAATCTGTGTTCCTCGTAGCTTAGAAGAGGGAGGGAAATGGGAGGTCTTATCACAATACTTTGTATGCCCGGGCCCGTCTCTACATCGTGCGTTTCCGCGAGCGCGCTTCCGACCGAAAAACGTGACTCACTAACTAGCGCGCGGTTTCCATGCTCCTCTAGTGCGCCTCAGGGCCATCCATGTGTGTTGTAACAGATCCTCTCTAATAAATCTTATATAACAGATCAAAAAGGGATACTTCTATCCAAGCAACCGGAGTGCATCATTCCACCGCCAAGGCAGCAGCCCGGTAGCGCACCGCATATTTACGGTTTTCCATATCCGCGGGCGTATGCCGCAAGAATCCAGAACGTTCCATCAGCCTGTCTTGTCTGCCTGACTGCCTCTCTATTCGAAAACTATCAGCCGCCCGGCGGCGCATGAAGCGGCTGCGACGGCGGCAGCAGTTGGGTGCCAACCGTCAAAATCTCACGTATCTCTACGCGGCCGCACGCACACAAGCGCGCTCCTTTTTTCAAGTCACCCACGGCGGCGACTGCGAAGGAAGGAAGAAAGAAAGCGGCCTGCTTCTCACGTAGGCCGCCGCCGCGACTAGCAGCAGACCTCTTCCGCCTAGTGACGGCCACCTTCTTTTTCCGCTCGCACTTTTTGCTGAAATTCGCGGCGCAGTTATGGCGCTGAGGTGCGGCGCGATCGCGCTTGTGACGCCGTCCTGAAAACGGAAACAGCAAGCGCTGGACGCCCGCGAGGGAATCTGCCGTTTTTTTACTTTCCATCTCCACCCAAATATGGCGGGCGGCGCGCGTTCGCGCATTGCCACTCGCGGCGGCGGCGACGGCGACGGCTGCTGCTGGGACTCCACTCTCCGTGGGGAACCATTTTTCGAACGGATTTTCCCGACCACCCAACCGCTGGCCGGTCCGTACTCCATCGAAATGGGCAACCACTGGCCGTTGGGAACCGATTGTGCCCATTTACCTGTGTTTTCAGTGCAAATTTCCACATGAATCTTGATGAAAAACACGGGCCAAGCACCACACACAAGCCACTCGTGAAAACGGCAGGAGCTTCACTAGCGCGCGCCGCGACTCGGGTGCTCTCTTTCGCGCAATACAATATACCGTCGCCTCTTTCACTCCTGTGCGCTTTCAGTGGCGACCAGCAAGGTTCATGTAGCAGCAGCAGCAGCAGCCGCCGGAACACGGTGCACGATGAACACGCTTCAGACGGCGGTGGTGAGTGCCTGCTGTTGTGTTGGTGATAGGGCTTTGTGCAAGTCAGCAACCCGCCGCAAGGCCTACTACTGCACGCACGATGTGCTTCCTTCGAAAGGGGACCTCTCGAGAGCTGGCTTTTACCGCCGGAAACCGCACGCACCAACCCGGGTGCAAATCGCCGAGGGTCTGCCTTCTCGCCGCCCGCTTCCCTAGCGATAATCTTCCACAAGGCCGACGACAAGTCGATGGACTGACCTTCGCTGTCGTCGTCGTCGTCGTATTCTTACAGCGATGATGATCTAAAACCTTGCAAACCCGATGATTTCAGCATTTCGCTGGCGTATTCCGTGGTGCGGACGACGAACGAGGATGTTCCATCTTGTTTCGATCGCGTTATGCTGGTTGATTGGTTTTTATTGGGCCGCGCACGGCTATATGTTCAAGCTCTTGTTCGCGCCAGTGAACCGGAGCACATCGACTCGGAAAACAAAATGGCTGCCCGACGACGAAAAGCAAAGCCTCCTGCTTCTCTCTCTGTCGTCCGTCGTCGTCAACCAACACGGAACACACAACACGCACACACATACACAGTACACACAACGATGATTTGTATATGTACACGCACGAAGGAAGGTTGGCCTGGCGTAC
This sequence comes from Anopheles darlingi, assembly GCF_943734745.1. Classification (NCBI taxonomy): domain Eukaryota; kingdom Metazoa; phylum Arthropoda; class Insecta; order Diptera; family Culicidae; genus Anopheles; species Anopheles darlingi. The sequence goes on along the minus strand of NC_064874.1, from coordinate 9,596,101 downwards.
GGAACACACGCATGCGGTTTTCGTTTAGAAAGCGGAAGCAGCCGCCTTCTTGTCCCGCCCTCGCTTCCTTCTGCTTCTTCTCACAGAAACACAGAAAATAAACACAAAACAAATTGGACTTTTGTTTTTTTTTTCCTTTTTACTCAATCTCTTCCAAGATTCAGATGTTTTATTCAATCATACGCTACGAGCTATATGAGGCGTACAGCAGGAGCAGCAGCATTTAGCATCAGCAGCACTACTTGCACAAAATCCCACACCCTTCCCCAGCCCCCGGGGATTCCCACACTATGAGGGCGACGGCCGTTCAAGGTTTTCTCCACCGAACACACGACCCGTTAATCCCAGGGTTTACGCCACGACCGTCTCACTTAACGAAAACCTTGCCCAGAACCCGCCGGAACGATATTCACCGTTTATCGGAGTAATCCGCCTAGGGTTGTTCGAGAAACATCTATATTTTCACCAAATATTACGTCGAGAAAAGATCCGTCTTTCCCACAAAACACACTTTAGCGATTCGTCGATTTTCACTGTCGTTCATCGATTTTCATCTTGATGTTGGGGCACGCTTTGTTGTTGAAGTCGGGTTCTGTTTGAAGCGTGCTTGAAATGGTCGCGGAAAATATTCTTCGGAAAACCTTATCTGAACAAACTATCGTGTTGATGGAACGGGTTGCACTTTATTCATATTATTCCCCACGCTTCCTCAAATGCGGAGCACAGCTTCGTACATGCCAGCGCAGCGGACAGCGGGTAGTTGCTGATCGATACCACATCCTCCGTGTAGTCTAGGTTTAGGTTACCGTGCGCGAAAGCACCCACCACTAGCGCCACCGGCTCATCCTTCTCCGGTACCAACTGCTTCGGATGCGACACCTTCTTTGCGCTGAAGGACATGGCCAGCTTGCGGCATCCTACCGGCAGATGATCGCTGACCGGGTTCTTTACCACTCGCATCAGTTTCTTCTGCGAGTCGGCCGCTTTAATCGAAAATTTGTGCAGCAGTTGAACTGAAATCGAATCGAACCCGGTGGTTATCACAAACTGTCCGGCGGTTAGCCCGCTGGTCGGGATCGCGTGCTTACCCATGAGACCGGCGAATCTTCTAAAGGTGCGTGGTATTCTCGTCTGCGGGTCGATTTCGATGAGCACATTACGTTCCGTTTTAACGAACACCTGCAGCAGCCCAGCCCGATTCAGCGGGGAGTCCATCAGCATGAGCAACGACTGGTGCGTGATATCCGGCCGGCAGCTTCCCGGATCTCGCTTGTTCTTCTTCAGTATATTCAGATGATCGTCGCAGTTCAGCAACTCGAACGATTGTCCTACCTAGAATGAAAGAAGCTGTGCTGGAATGTGTGTTTTGCCGGTGTTGGTTCGAAAACGGGCGGCCTCACCTTCACGGTTTCTAGTTGAGCTCCTTCTAGAATGATTACCAACCTCCGTTCGTTCGCTTTAATGCGGGTTTTGTTCATATGTTTAGAGGGAAGATCGTATTCCGCGTCGTTTCCCTCGCCATCGCCCAGTTTCCTTTTATTTCCCATACCGGCTGGAAGAACGTATTCCGTTTGGTAAACAACACTCCCGAGAACGCACGTGTTTGACGTGATGGTAACTGAACGAAACAACTCTCGAACATATCGATGCTTAACGAAAGTTTTTTCTTTATTTTTTTAAATAACCCGGGTTATCACTTCTGCGGAATTTTGTATTTCCTTCAATAGTTCCTTGACGTTTGCTGTTTAGTTTAATTAAATTATTAACACCAATTGCAGCACACAGATACACGGCCGAGAGAAACGGTGTACATTTCAAGGTCGCCAGGCAGTGGCACTCCACAAAACGATGATCAAGGGTCAGGGGAGATATTCTTTGCATTGTGCCCGCCGGTACACCGCGGCCTTGATAAGGCAACAGCACCGGTCATTCCAAACACAACAGACGAAAGATCGACGACGGCGAGTGGTCATCACGGGCCTCGGTGTCGTATCTCCAGTGGGCTGTAACGTAACCACGGCTTGGCAAACGATCCTGTCCGGCCAATCCAAGGTAGGCCGCCTGATCGGAGATGCGTACGAAAAGCTGCCCTGTCGTGTGGCGGCCACGATCGATAAGCAGGATATTGATCTCGAACAGAGCTTCACGAAAAGCGAACTAAAGACGATGGCCCGTGGTACGGCATTTGCGCTGCTAGCTGCCAAGGAAGCATTAACGGCTGCCTCCTGGACTCCGTCCACCGAGGATGAGAGTGCGTGTCAGCGGACGGGCGTAGCCGTCGGGATGGGGATGGTGGATTTGCAGGACATCTGTGATACCAACGAAGCGCTGAAGAAAGGCTACAACCGGGTGAGTCCCTTCTTCGTGCCCCGAATTCTACCAAACATGCCAGCTGGACAGTTGAGTATAAAATATGGTTTCCGCGGTCCGAATCACGCCGTATCGACGGCCTGCGCCACTGGAGCCCATTCGATCGGGGACGCTTTCCGGTTCATCCGCAACGGTGATGCAGACGTGATGGTTTGTGGTGGAGCCGAGGCCTGCATCAATCCACTGGCCATTGCCGGGTTCTGCCGATTGCGTGCCCTCAGTACAGCGTTCAATGAAGATCCAACCGCTTCCTCGAGACCGTTCGATGAGCATCGCGATGGGTTTGTGATGGGCGAGGGTTCCGCTATCTTTGTCTTGGAGGAACTGGAGCATGCACGAAACCGCGGAGTACCGATACAGGGTGAAATACTTGGCTATGGATTGTCTGGTGATGCATCGCACTTGACGGCACCGAGGGATGACGGAACCGGGGCAATGCTTGCGATGACACGTGCACTAAACGATGCCAATTTGACGACCGCCGAGGTGGGCTACATCAACGCGCACGCCACATCCACGCCCATCGGAGATGCCATCGAAGCCCGTTCGATTCGGACCTTATTCGGTGATCATACGGATAAAGTAGCAGTTTCCTCGACAAAAGGTGCCCACGGACATCTCCTTGGGGCTGCTGGCAATCTGGAGGCCCTTTTCACACTGTTGGCCTGCCGTCACGGTGTGCTACCACCAACGGTTAATCTCGACAGCATCACTGATGATATGGCTGGTCTACGGTTCGTGGCTAAAACGTCGGAACCATGGGACGATGGACGAAGGCGAGTGGCACTGAAAAATTCCTTCGGCTTTGGAGGAACCAACGCGTGCCTTTGCATCGGCGAATACCAAGAATAAAGGTGCAGTTGACCTTCTATCGGTCGTGTTTCTTTTTGTGCTTCTTAGCCTTCCGTTCTAAAGAGCTAGATCGCGATCGTTTTCGCTTCTTTTGCTTGGACCGAGATTGGCTTCGGTCACGTTTTTTAGCCTTCTTTTTACTCTTAGCTTTCTCCGCGGATCTGGACCCTGATTGGTCTTTATGCGTATGCTTCCTGCGTTTGGTGCTATGTTCCGCGGCTGGTTCAGGCTTCGTTTGCTGAAAATGTTTGGCCAGCGTTTCCGACTGAAGGTGAATTAATTGGCGGATTTTTTCTGTATAGGTAAGCGGATTTTTAGCTACTCGATGCTTGGGATTCCGACGACGAGCATCCCGTTCAATAGCTGCTAGCTCTGTTAGCGTTGCAGTACTCCTACCAGCCGAGGAAGAGTCGCCGTTGTTATAGCTGTTGCACGGAATAAAAACAGAAACTTCATGCTGGGAAATGTGAGAGCGATTGTCCGGTTTCACTTACCTTATCACGATGTCTTGCACTTCCGGAACTTTGCGAGTATTCTCGACTGCGTGCCGATACAACGATAATCGTTCTTCACGTGTAAAATTTCTCTGCAGCTCGGCATTGTTCGATGGAGGATTACGCGAGCAAATATCTTCCAAGGGCACTCCTATTTCGAGGGCGGGATTTTGGTAAAAGTCTTCCAGTATCGCCTCGGCCTGTTTGATGGTATCTGTCGGGAAATCATTCAAAGGTTTTCGATAAAAGGAAGCAAAGGGAGCGGAGTAATTCAGCGTTACTTACCCATACGGATCGAAAATGGACTATCGGCAGGATAAGTGGACGGGAGGAATTCCTCGTCGGTGGATTCTTTATGATTCTTTACCTCACTGTTGGCAACCCGTTGACTCGTGCTGGTCGTTTGAAGAATGTGTTCCTTTGTCCAGCCGTACGACTCCAGAATGGAATTGATCCTACTTTCTGCCTCTTCGATAAAGGTTTTTAAACTCTGAATTACCAGTTTCCGTTCCATTTTCCGCGGGGTTTTCTGCCGGTCAAACCGCCGGAACCGTGTTTACGAAAAGTACACTGAAATGCATATTTGTAAAAGCGGAGCTGGATTTTGAATTTTCCACAAATCATGTTTGGTTCACATTTTCTTTTATTCTTCCTGACGCTGGAAAAGGATAATTTCATGTGGTGCAAGATTAATAAAAACAGATTTATTTCACAGATATGCATCACTTTTTGGATGATTGTCATCCTTACAAATCCCTTGCTTGTTACTCTACAAATACTACTTTAAAATTCATCATGGAAACTTTCTCCCGTGTGGACCATTTTGGAGGACATGAATATTGCGGATTTGGCCAATATCTCGTTCAAAGAGAGCTTCTTGTCGTTATTGGCATCGGCGAGCGAGAACAGCGTCGATGCCTCCTGTATGGCGTACCGCGGATGCCGCGGATCAACGTAGGATAGTAGCTCCCCGCGGTCCGCTTTACCGTCCCGATTCCGGTCGATCACCTTCGTAAATTCCTCCTTCCGTTCGCGCACATTTTGCGACAAAATGAACTTCTTCCCTTCTCCTAGATCCGTCGTCTGGACGTCGGAAAATTCTTCCACCGTAAGATGGTCATCTCCGTCTACATCGAACTGGCGCAGGATATCGTCAACCAGGTTGAGCAGATTGACCGTGCTCGATTCTGGATGGCGGAACGATAGGAATTCGTCTAGCGTGAGGCTAAGTGGATCGGTACGGGCTGCCTCCATCCAGAGGGCCTTATCACGTGCGATCGATTCTTTCACCCGACGATCCAGCTTATCGAAGACGCTCTTCTTCATGTGGCTATCACCGTCGATGCCCTTCTCGCGCATCCAGTAGACCTGGTACTCCTCCCAGCTGACCAGTCCATCCCGCGGATCGTGATCGATCTCGACGAACATGGTCGGATTCGTGCGGATAGCATCGTCAATGTGCTCTCGGATTTTGAAGTTGATATACTTCGCTAGCTCCTGCACGGTCAGAAACTTGTCCGCATTGGTATCAGCCCTAAAAAGACATGTTAATACGGTAATAATCATGGAAACCTCCCTCACCGTTTATTTGATTCACTTACCTGGTAAAGGCGGTGGTTAGTTCATTTACTACGCTTTCTTCTAATTTCCTGTAGACTAAAGGTGATGGAGCGTCCTCTTCGTCTACGCGGTTAGACGGTTTATACTTTGCAGCTGAACCTTTACTTTGCTGCGACGAAAACACCAACAGCAGGATACACAGGATGAACAGGATGTACAGCAGCACGGGACAGAGGGTAGACCATCGCGGGCTATTACGTAAGAACTTCGAACCGGGCTTCGCCATCGGTAGCAGTACAGCGGCCGGGTTCTTCCGGGTGATGGTCGCTATAGGTTTTCACTTTCCGCCAGCAGCGGAGCGGATCGACAAAATGTGAAAGTATGGTTCGGCACGGTTGTCGACAACAGCGTCGTCATTGAACGGTGAACGTGGTGCCCATTCTCTGCTAGCGTGGCATACAGCCTCTGCTATCAACTTTAAATTAACGCATTTAAATCACATTTTATCACTGGTTGTTCTCAATTCCGATCGCACACTTAACTTTAGTCACTACCAAAAGAAGTTAAGTAAACCGTTTACTTGACTTTGGTCCAGGCAAAAGGAATGGGGTATCTCGTGTTACAGAAGCGGGACTTGGGACATCTGGCTCTCCTCAGACTCCCGAGAGAAATCTCGCACCGCAGCGAGCGAACGAACGATTCCTACGAAACGTGCCCGTTCAACGTATGCACTAACAACCCCACTGGGCATGGCATTTACCGGATCGGAGACTTGAGCCGCGCCCCCTCCTGAAAGGGGGGATGACCGCAAAACGGAAAGCGAAACACTACAGAGTGGAGTAATCAAAACAAAACCTGATGATGGTGGTTCGAGAGAAAGAGACTCCGTGGAACGGATTCATGGAGCTGGGTCGCCAAGAAATCCGCATCACGAACGGGTGGTTTGCACGGAGAGAATAGCGAGCAATCTTTGCCCCAAAGATCTAGACACCGAAGGGGAGCATGTGCTCCATGGAATGAGCGAGAGAGAGAGAGAGAGTTTGAGTGGAGAGCTAAAGCTTATGTTGGGGAAACATAATTGCAGTTATGCTCTGTAGGTAAACGAGGATACTGGACACGTGTGAGCGAAAGAATTCATTCAAACGATTTAAAATTAAACGGACATAGGGATATGCTGACTTGAAATCTGTTCCTGTGTCGATTGTATAATTTACCCGTACAGTTTTAAGAATAGATTTGGCATTGGGAATGTCATAAAACCAGTTTCAGGTGTTACAGCCAACAAGCGGTCTCCCAGTTCGTTTGTTCACTACTTTTGAAATCATACCAAGCCTTTTTGTATATTAAGAGAGTTTATGTACCCAGTCGTTGTTCGCGATACCTATTTTGTGTTCTGCTAAATTAGAGTTATATAAGGATTTGCATTTCGATTCAAAACGGCTTGTTTTATGTCCTTCTTCCAAGGTCGTTTAATGATAAGCCGACTCAACAGACAGGCGTCTAATGCCTATGAATATGCTCATTTTTCAATGCCATTGATTGAAAGATTAGGACAGTTTCGTTTTCTTATTTGTTGCATCCACAAAGCCCATACATTTGTCGCCAAACGCAATCCAACCGCCAGTGCGATGCGGCTAAAGAAAGGAGGCTGCTAAGCATTCAATATATTATGAGATTTAATGTTTGTAATATTTAGACAAAAAGATAATAGAGTAAACATTTCTGGAGGCTACCACAAAAGACAAACATGTTTTGGTTCACGTTTTGTTTGAGCCATCTTCGAATGACCATTGAGCGGCGAGGAATCCCCGGTGGCGAGAGGTCAAGAATCACGAATTGCGAAAAGAGCATTTGATAAAAAAGAAAAAGTAAAAAACAAGCAGCAACCGACGATATGCACAAAAGGCTATCTCGGGCGGCCATTGGCGAAAAAAACTGGTCCTGCTAGTTTTATCCACCCCCGGACCCGGTACAGCAGTGGAAGAAGATCCACTCCGAAGCGTGATTTGTCGGCAGTTCCATTCCAGCCACGGGCAGAAGTTGAGGTAGATTCTTGACCGTGTGTTTGGCGCATTCGCTCTGTTCTTTGCCATCAGCCTGTTCGGGAATTAAGGAAATGTTGTGTCCAGGGGAGATACGCCTGGTTCTTGTTGTACTGGTGCTGGTTTCTCAGGTGTTCTGCCAAGGTGCGCTCGTTCAAGCGATAAGCAAACCTACATTCAAATGCTATTCCTGTTAAATGTACTGACGTGCAATAAACGCACTGTACTTGCAGATGGACAACCATGCTACAACTCGAACGGAGCATCCGGTGTGTGCAGAAGCATCACATCATGTCCAACGTCATTCCAGCTGAACATTAATCCCTTTAGCCTTTTCGGTGGATCACAGCGTGGATGTCAGAACTTTTTGGGCATCGGTAGCGTGTGCTGTTCGAATGGATATCAAAGTACGACACCACCGGTTAGTGCAGATAATCCAGTCATCAGACCCCAAGTTCCGACTAGTACGCAAGCCCCACAGACCTCACCGAGAACAACGACACCACGAGTGAACGTTGGATTAGAGTGTACGGATGCTAAAGGCTTTGTGATACCGTGCACTTCGGGTGTTTCGACGACTCCGAAACAGACCACCAGGGCCGCGACCACTACTGCACCTACCACTACTGGCCGTGTGACTACCATTCGAACAACGACACCGATTATCCTACAAACGCGGCTTAACAATGAGCCCAAGTTCGAGAAACCGGCTGTTCTACCGACACTAGAAACCGGCTGCGGTCTTAGCGATATCGAGCATAACCGCGTCGTTGGTGGCGTTCCGGCTGCACTGCACGGCTGGCCTTGGATGGCACTGGTAGGATACGAGAACAGTCTTGGCGAAGTTGAGTTCCGCTGCGGCGGATCACTGATCACCGATCGGCACGTGCTGTCAGCGGCACACTGTATACTGTCCTCATTGTAAGTAGAGTTAAGGGTGGTTAAGAGAATCGAGAATACAATATTTCGCTTCCCCTTCCAACAGAACCACGGTACGGCTAGGGGAGCACGATTTGAACAATCAAACCGAATCTGCTCATCTCGATGTTCCGGTGTATAAGGTAAGGGCTACTTACTTGAACTACTTGAAGGTCCTCTGTCATCGCCACATTTTTCGTTACTTCACCATTTCCAGTACCTTTCCCATCCATCTTACGATACCTTCGACGGACACTCCGATCTGGCAATACTGTTTCTATCGGAAACGGTTCCGTTTAACGGTAAGTTATTAAAGAGACTGTTGCGGTTAGCCTGATGCTAGTAGTAACCAGAACGCATTCGTTCACAGACGCCATCAAACCCATCTGTCTTCCGTTTATGGAACCGGTCCGGAGTAAGGATTTCACCGACTATAATCCGTTCATTGCGGGATGGGGTCGTACGGCGGAAATGGGATTCGAAGCGACGGTACTACAGGAGCTGCAGATCCCGATACTGACCAACGATGAGTGCATGCAGCTGTACAAGAAGATAGGCAAACTGTTCACACGGAAGCAATTCGATAATGCCGTTTTGTGCGCTGGCATACTAGAAGGTGGCAAAGATTCGTGTCAAGGCGATAGCGGAGGACCGTTGATGTTGCCGTATGCGATCAACAAGAAGTTCTACTACTTCCAGATCGGAATCGTCTCGTACGGTATCGGTTGCGCACGGGCCAATCTTCCCGGCGCTTACACGCGGGTTGCCACGTTCGTCGATTGGATAATCAAACAAGTGTCCTCCCCATGAAAGACGATCGGAAGCCAGCAGCGCCAGCAGAAAGGAGTGCAATGTATGCTTCGTTTAGTAGATTAAAATCCAGTAAATATATATATTTTTTTCTTCAAACTAACCACTGTGGTATTGTGACAAAAAGTATATGAAAAGTTAAACATATAATCAATTTCTGTGGTACTGCAGTTACCATACGCGTTATCAATCTTCTGATATTTAGGCTAGGCAATTTAGCACCAGTTTACGCGTTACAAAAACCATAAGCATTTCGCGCACAATCGTTCTTCGGTTCGATGCGTCGGAACGGTCTAAATTCCGTGTTTTGTGCAAAGGGGTCGCGTAACAAGAAGCGTCGCGTACCCGCAGTTACAGGTACCTGCCGATCCGAAGCCTTCCGACAGTTTGAATAGATAAATTATATCAAAACATAAAAATCGACATATTACTGACTCGTTCGTTAATAACCTGCCACAATAAGCTGCCTATACCCGATTCTCAATCCTGTATCCTTAATGCCGCTACGGTACCTCGTTATGCGGTTTTGATTGGCTGCCCTAACATCGTTAACACAAACGCAGACCTCTGTCCGGAAGCACATTTAAAGCTAGTTATTAACGTTTCGTTATTATTTTGGTTAATAGACACTGGGACATCTTCCTTCCTGGTTATTGGCTAATTGTTACGCTTGTAATTATTCATTATTTGCTTTGCAGTTGTAACGTTTGCATTGTGATGCATTCTGTTTCTTTCCCTGTGCACCGTTGATCATTTCGTTTATCTTGCAGTAAAATGCTATCGCATATATTGCGCTTCGTTCTTAACTTGTTAAAAATTATTGTTCTACACCCGGGCACATTTTGTTTCGCGATTTCTTCGGTCGCTTTCGTTTGCTTCTTTTGATTTGTTTTTGTATACGATAAAGTTCTGCTGCTCCACGGAAATTCCGATCGCTAGGGAAACGGAAACATGTGGGGTCTTGGCACTAGCAACAGCTAGATAGATATGGATGTGTAAGTCTTTTCTTATCTTGATACCGATGATACTCGCATCTCATTCTATCGTGAAATCTTTACTCTGTAGCTCGATGGGTTTTAGCTGCCTGATACGAGATTTGTGAACCGACATATTCACTGCTTGCTCCCCCTACCTTGGAGGTGATATCGTCGTAAAATGTTGCATTTAGCGTCTGCTGACCCTTTCTACCGTACGGTGTTATGTGTGTGGGCGTGTGATGCGGGATTTAAGAACTAAGCAAATCTGGAACCTAGAAACCAGCAGCTTGATCGCAAACAAGTTTACTAGCTCTAGACTCCTCAGACAAAGTGTGCATAGGTTTTGTCCTGACTGGCAGAAAGTAACATTCAAAACTACAACAACAAAGAGAAGAACATCCAATGGTGAGAAGGTCCAGGGAATGTTTCTCTAGTCAATAAATGTAAATGTGGTGCGCGTGAGGCGTTTCTTATCAGTGCTGTGTAGTAGTATCGCTGATGGCAGTTTGTTAGTGCTTTTGTTCACCTTCGTGAACAACGTTTCAGTTTCGCTTGCTTCAGTGGCGACTCTGCGCTTTCGCCAAGTAGCTGCCTAAAACCTTGCTTTAATCTCCGTCCCACTTACAGTAGGATTGATGGCACTTTGGCACTGAAATGTAAAAATAATACAGCACACCAACAAGGTGCTTCTGCTGGTCGCTGCATGCTCCTCTATTATCGCGCCGATATTAGTAATTCGCTATTAGGCTGCTATATGACGACAGGGAATTGCGGTTTGCTAACAACCTCTGAAATGTCATGCCATCGGGACACGAACGAAACATAAAACGAAACGATTTAAAAAAAAACAAGGGAAAGCAAATACCCCGCTCTGGAGAGGAGGGTTAATTGGAGTGGTTAGGAGTAGAGTGATACAGCAGTGAGAGTACAGAGCGAGCTGCGTGCTCTCTAGAGGATGCAGCACTTTTTCTTGTTTTTCCGTTTGCCCTTCTCGTCTACCAGTGGACGCTCGGACAGCTGGAACTTTCGTACCACTCGGACCAGCTCGTGGAACGCTTGATCGACGTTGATCCTCAGCTTTGCGCTACATTCGATGTAGGGTATCTTGAGCTGCCGGCTCAGCTGTTGCGCCTCGTCCAGCGAAACGACCCGCTGATGATCTAGATCGGACTTGTTGCCCACCATCAACATCGGGAACTCGTCGCGATCCTTTACCCGCAGGATCTGGCGGTGAAACTTGTAGATCTCGTCGAAGCTCGCATGATCCGTCACGGCAAATACGAGCAGAAAGCCTTCACCGGAACGCATGTACTGTTCGCGCATCGCACTGAACTCTTCCTGGCCCGCCGTATCGAGAACTGGAGAAGGGAAGAGATAGAAATCGTCAGTAGTATCCCGGGGCCCTTGTTCCGTCCTCTTTTTTTTTTTTACTTACTGTCGAGTTTTGCCGGCACATCATCAATGACGCATTGCTTGGTGTACGAATCTTCGATGGTGGGATCGTAATCAGTCACGAAGTAGCTCTAAAACACGACCCCGGTTGGATTTATTGAAACAAATGACGATAATTCATGTATTAAAAAAATATTTGCAGTCTAACAATGGAGAGACTATCTATTGCTAACGAATTTGTGTGCCCTATATACGTATAAGTTTTCATCGATAAGAATGTGCAGTTGCTATGTCCAATCGATAGGTCAAACTGTACCGATGATCAAAATCGGTAGACATATCTGTTTGGAAGCATTTAGGAGAAGCAGTATCTTAATTTTGATTACTCATCACAAATGACATATAATCCTTGCGCCCAATCGGTATAATATGCATAAACCTTGGTGCTTGGAATTATAAACTGGCAATTATTCCTATAGAAGGAAATCGAATTGCTTGTTTTATCGTCGATACCATAGTTCCGCTATCAAAACATAATTAACGATCACGCAGTAAGCAGGGTTTCCCCTCGTCTTGATTCATCATACGCACCGTAGACAACCAGACACGCACGGTACTGGCGCCGTGGTCTATTTTTAGTGTTTACGAACAATTATTGCAATATTTTTAGAACTCTCCGTATTCTCACTTTCATTTGCATGACTCATTGGGTGGATCGTCTTCCCCGTGCGGAGTGCGGCTTGTCATTTTGTCGCACGGGTAGATAAATTTTAGAAAATCAAAAAAAAAAATCAAACAACGGCTGGTACACTAGAATGATCTAGTTGGGACAAGAATCACGATCGCATACCCCTGGGTGATGCAGATCCTGCTCCTGTCCGTCCTGCATAGTTTCTGCTGCAACGACAATGCACTTTTGGTTTGTTCATCACTAAGAATAGACACAACTTGTTGCGCGTCCTCACGTTCAAGGTGCACACCATCAAATAATAAACCTCATTAGCATCTGTTTTCAAGGTTTTCAAGGTGACGCTATCCCCGCCGTTTTTGGGATGTGCAAGAACGATCGCGCGGCTGGTCGCGTCCGTTGGTTTCGTCACAAATGGACGAGAATAGTTTGGTGATCGTCGGTCACTTGGTGATCACTTCATCGTCGACCTTACTTTTTCTTCTTTGCTTTGCCACACGGATTGTCCGGGAGAGGGCATCGCGTCTGGTGGTCTGCAAGCAACATAAAATCGGTTCGCCTTGGCCATCGCTCGACCTTTGCGTGCTGAGAGTGACGAAACCGAACAAGAATGATGTGGGGGCGATCGTTCAGCATCTTGCCCACTGCTCGGCCGTAGGTGACGTCGCTTACTATCCCCCCGGGGGTGGGTGGCAACAGCCTCCCCGTCACCTTGTGCGAGGCGAATTATTTGCATTTTCGTCCAAGCCAGTCGATCACACGCGAAAGGTGGCAGAGATTTCTCCAGGGAACACCTGGCTTCCTTTTGCACCAGCGGGATGAAACATTTTTCCAACACTTTTTCGGGGTGAACCCCTCCCTGGAATCCAGCAACCGAGCCGTGGTCTTATCTCAGCACGATCTGCGCCCGCCGCCTGCTGGCAGATGGTACGCTTGTTTTTGCACCTTACGCAAGACGGCCGGAATCGGGAGCGTCGTCCAGGGTAGGGCAAGCGGGGAGGCACATAATTGTGTACTCAAGAACCGGGATGATGTGGGCTAAAAATACCTGGATGAACTGGATGGTGATAGCTGATTTGCCGACGCCGCCTCCTCCGACCACCACCAATTTGAAGGTACTGCTGTAACGGGACATTATTCTCCGGATCACTCGATCTCGCGGACACACGCGAAAAGACCCAGAACGGTGCAAGCGAACGACGACGACGACGACGACGAGAAGCAACGCGCGCCTCTAACAACAAAACCGAAACAAATCGCGGTCCGAGGGGTATTCTTCTTCTGTGAGAATTTACCCCAGTACGGCTATAGAATCCAGCTTCCAGGGACTTGAATTGGCTCGTATCACCCTTATCTGTATCACGAAATTCACGAAATTTGTTAAAAAATGTTAAAAACTCCCACTTTTAGCAGCGATTTCCAGACCAAAACAACACAGTGCCACGCAGCCCATTTTTCTCTCAAAATTTTGTGTTTTGTGAGAATTTTCCGTAGGTTTTGGGCAAAATGCCCATATTTTATCGAATACCACTGTTAAATTCGCCTCGAGCGAGCGAAATGGTAAACAAGCGACGTCAGCGCCCTCTACAGGCCCAACGTCCGATTTTATGTTTGATTTGGTCGTTTTTTAATCGATTCTGGCGTTTTTTCGGCTTTTTGGGGTCCAGCGGAAGAAGTGATCGATTTTTGATTAATTGTTATCACTCGCGACACTCGCCCCCGCGTCCTTCGACTCCTGCGTCTCTTGTCCTCCGCGTCCAGCGTCGTCATAATCACGATATGACGAAGCTCCTGCGTACAAAGTGATATGACCATAATCTCGTGCAGGCACCTCATCATCTGTATTGCGTATCTCCTCGTAAATATTGTCAAACTGAAAAGCAACAAAACAGCGTGCTGCTGAAAACCGCGCAAATCTACTCGACGAACGCAATCGAGATGATTCGCACCGTTTTGCAGTTCAAAAGAATGGCTCTGGTTGCAAAAACGATAATGATCACAATTGTTGACCCATTGTTACTTCCCACATGACGATATGATAGGAGAGCGTTCCGAGGTGCTAAGCCAGTCGATAACTAACATTTAGTGCCTGTGGACACGCACGCACGGTGGAAGATGGAAAGCCGAATCATCTCTCTCCTAAGCTCTATTGCTTTTACGTTCATTTCCGCGCAAAGTAAGTATTGAATGTCTGAAGAGTGCCTTAAAATAAATAGACCATCCTTTTTGGTTCACAAAAACTCAAAAGTTGTGGAGTGTCTGAACAGTTTAGAAAAAAAGAAAACGCAAACGGAATTACTTCAGCACGGGATCAGCGTCTGTCGATCCAAAATATTAGCTGAACACGCATGATTGAGAACGTTAAACAAATAGAGCGGTTGTACAGAACAGCTTCAGCCGAGGTGTTGACCCGTCGATAAAACTCGCATAATTAAGTGAACCACTCTGCAACTGGGGAGAGGGTAAAGGTATATTGACACACCTCTAGCCTAATGGCCATGCGAGCCCACGGACCGCTTCGCTCTAGTAATTTCGAGGCACATTTAAATATTTGTGCAGAGTCGCACTTGACCATTAGTGTCGAGTAGTGTGCTCAGTACCATTGCACTAATGAGTGGGCAGTGTGTTGGGCAGTTTTTATTCTTCAACCAAGTGACCAGCAAGTGACAGTGACGGCGGTCTAGCTAGAACGCTCCCAGCATGATTCGATTTGAAGATCGAACATATTAAATGTGACATTGAAGGTTTTTTCTGTTCCCGGCAGTAGTTTCATTGTGATACTTTTTACAGTTCTGCCTCGTGGTAGCTTATAAGCAGATGCATCAGATGTGTTGGCGGTACTGTTAGTGTCTAGCTCGTAGTGTCTATCGTGTCGCCGAAAGCTGTAGAAACGTTGTTCTAGTTCGTTCGTGTCTTGTGCTAGTAAGGTGATGTCTTTGGATGAAATCTGTTGGAAACTTCTGCTGTTTCCATGGTTGGTGAAGTTTGGACACTGGAAGCCCATATGCTTGAATCACTTCAAGACAACGACACCCTTCCCGTTCATTACGCTACCCTTCAACTACACGTTTCCGCCCTCGACGCCTTCCTCGTCGATCCCGTTTACTCCGCTGACGAGTCCTTCGTTAACGTTCAGCACAGGATCTCCGACGACGACAACACCGACGACCACGACGACGACGACGGGATTAACCTTCACCTCGACAACGTTCTTAACAACCACACCGACGGTGCCCGTGTCTACGTCTTCTCCCTTCATCACGCAAACCATTCCGTTGCCACCAAATACCTTCACCAATCCCGGTGGTAGCCAAGGGACAACCCCAACTCCCGGTAGTCCTACCTTCCCTACCCTGACCGTCACTAATCCCTCCCTTACGTCAATCATCAGTACATCTCTGTTCCCGACGGTTACGTTCACTAATCCGCCAGCCCCGACGGGCTCCACGATTCCTGGTGGCATTTTCACCTCAACCTCACCTCTGACGCCTATTACTCCCGTCACGGGCATCTCCCCGTTGCCAACATTCCCCACGTTCCTCACCACCATTAATCCTCCGACACTGACGAGCACCAGTACGGGACCAACGACGACCGTGTCCTGTCCAACCGTTCCCCAAACTTGCCCTCCTTCGGTGTTGCTTCCAACGACGCCTGGTCAGCAAGTGATACCGAGCATCGACCCAAGGCAACTCTTCAACGGTTGTCCCTGCATCGATCCGCGTGCATTATCCGTAGCGTCCACGGCAAGAACATGACAGATGTGTAAGGGACTCTGGCGATAATCGAGATAGATGTTTCACTCACGGGTCTGTGTTCTTCGTCTTCCTGCCCCAGATGATAGCTGCCTGGCACCGAACGGGCAGAACGGTATCTGCATAGTGTACGCGAACTGTGATTTCATACTACAGCTGCTGATACGAAATAGCTATCTGCACGACGCTTCGATCGAGAATTACGTCGTCGACTCCATCTGTGGGTACAGCGATACGACGCCAATGGTAAGGTCGATGTTGGAGACTTTTCGAAGCTGCTTCCTATACAGGACTTGGTGCTTTCTGCCCTTGGTGCCCCTAATCGATCTAATAGGTCTGTTGTCCAACGCTAAGATTCGCGCAAAGTACTTCAACCGCGGGCGTCACAAGTAGTGTCACCAGTAGTACCTCCTCAGGATCGTTCTATTTCACCAACATCCCACCAAGTGGCACGACAACAACGACGACGACGACGATAAGTCCGATTCCTGCCACCCCGGGCAGTCCCAGCGGTTCCGCCAAACTCCCAGTGAACGATGTCGATCGTTGCGGCATGTCCAATGCCACCCATCTGCGGGTCGTCGGTGGAGTCGATGCGCAGCTGAACGCTTGGCCGTGGATGGCCGCACTGGGCTACCGAATTTCTTCGTTCGAGCTCAACTCCGGACCACGGTTCCTTTGCGGTGGTACACTGATAACGACCACGCACGTCCTTACGGCATCACATT
This sequence comes from Anopheles darlingi, assembly GCF_943734745.1. Taxonomy (NCBI): domain Eukaryota; kingdom Metazoa; phylum Arthropoda; class Insecta; order Diptera; family Culicidae; genus Anopheles; species Anopheles darlingi. The sequence continues at coordinate 9,579,515 of NC_064874.1, read as the reverse complement.
GCGTACAGACGGGGCTCTATTTTGTTCGGCTCGGTGAGTATGACATAACGAGCGATCAGGATGGTGCCAGTCCGATCGATGTCTACATCCAGCGTTCGGTCATCCACGAGCGGTACAATGAGAAAACGATCCAGAACGACATCGCGCTGCTGTTGCTGCAGCGGAGTATCACCGTGAGCGATGCGATTCGGCCAATTTGTCTGCCCTTGGATAGTCGCCAGCGTACGAAAGATTTGACCTATTATGCGCCCTTCATCGCCGGTTGGGGTGCGATCGCACATAATGGACCGACGGCCACGAAGCTGCAGGAGGCACAGGTGGTGGTGCTTCCGGTCGACCAGTGTGCCTTCAACTACAAGCTATACTTTCCCAACCAGATCTTCGATGAGACTGTCGTGTGCGCCGGATTTCCCCAAGGGGGTAAAGACTCCTGCCAAGGTGACAGCGGAGGACCGCTAATGCTACCGGAGGTTAGTTTTTGCCTGGCGTAGTAACCACCAACCACGGCCAGTGCGTCATGTCATTGATATCCAATCCACGGCTCGGCCGCTAGAGTTGCACACCGATAGTTGCCGTTTGCAGTGCTGAAGCCAGCGCGTTGTGTTTGCCCTGGAATGATTCGCACTGACTGACTCACCAAATCGCTATTGCTTTTCATGCCGCCAGCGCCTCATTTGATGACCATGATAGTGTTTGCTTTTTCCATTTTGCAGCTCTCATCTAATGGGCAGTACTACTACTACACGCAGATCGGCATCGTATCCTATGGCTACGAGTGTGCCCGGGCCGGATTTCCGGGTGTCTACGTGAAAGTGTCCGCGTATCTGCCCTGGATCGAAGCTAACCTTAACTTCTGAGCGAAGGCTTTTGTTGCATCTAGCTGGATTCTGCCGATTACATCATCGATACGCGCGCGCGCACACGCGCAAGGACTGGATTTGTTGTGTGTCAGGGTGTTGTGTGATAATGTCCGCTAGGACAAAGATTAAACGGCAAATTATAATTCCAACCCCCTTTTTTTTTTTCTAACAAACCTCATGGAACAATATTTCTACTGACCACGAAGTGAAAAATGAGCGGAACAAACAGTGTTGTTGTTGAATTGAGTTTTTTTTCGGTCGCCACCGTTTTGTCGGATGTTTTGGTGGATCACGGAGGCAGAACCGGTTGTTAACGAGAAGACCTGTTTCGTGATCCGTATGTTTACCTTCTTCCCACTTCAGCACCCGCGAACCGTCCCGATGCCGGATGATGTCCAATAAAATGCAAATTCAAGTTCAACACTCCTCTCTCTCTCTCTCTATCTGCGTCTCTGGCGGATGGCACACGGTAGTGCTTTAATGCCTTTTTTGTCCGAAAAAAAAAACGTCTTCCATTCGTTATCTCACTGGCCAGAGACACACACACACACACACACTCGTGCGAGTGCGAGGACATAAACTGCTTATTCTAATTGGCAGTGCCCGGGCTCAGGGATAAGGCCATTCCTCTGGTCGGTTCGATGAGGTTATGGCCAAAAATTAAAAAGGCCCCACCAAAGAAAACGAAGGAAAGTAATCGCTAGTAAGGCGGTGATTTAGTATCATAAGCCATTACTAAGCTCGCAAACCACCGAAGGTGTCAATTGAATCACCCACAGCACCCGTGTAATTGCACTGCACTTGACACACTATACGGAAAGGTAATGTGTCAATATATCAGAAGATTGGATGTTAAATCCTGCTTTGCACTATCGTGTGCACACTAGGTCGCCATTAGGATGAAGCAGAGTAAGTGCCAGCCGAAGGTGTGGGTCGATGTCAACTGTATGCAAAGTTACTGACGCCAGCTGAGAGTCACTACAATTTAGAAGATGCTTACTAATCGCTTTTGGTCTCAGTAGGCGGTGAGTAAGTTCGATGCGAGTGCGTAATGGCGACATTATGTAGATTTAAAAGAAGCAATAAATTTCACTAACTGTAGCTTGTTGCAGGCAAGATTAATGACACGCGCCAATGGACAGCAGACAACTGGATGCTGGAATCTCTCTGCCACGATCAAGGCGTCATCACGCGCGCGAGAGAGATCCCTTATCATCAATAATAATCACAACCCCTAATGAACACTATAATCGCATTACATGCCACCGTTGTTGTGCTACTGTTCCATATGCATGAGCGGTGGACTCGTACTCGCCCCATGAGAGATCATGGAAGAGGAGGAGGAGGAGGGGGCTAATGTTTGTTTCCATTACGTCCATAGTGCTAGTATTCGGAGTGACTGTTACAAGAGTACACACCCGCAGAAAATCCCACATTTCCATTCCCCCCGGGGAAAATTTGTATGTTTTTACCGGAAGCTGCGAGCACATCGGAATCGGAAGCTCCCAATTCCCGCTCAATCATCCATCCATCAATCAATTCGATCTGTTTGACAAGACGCATGGCTTCCGTTGGCCCGGATTGCGGGGATTCACGATGACCAAAACCACACAATCTACATCCACCAAAAGGGACGCTGGATGGGTTATGCTGATCCGAGGTTGACGTACTACTGCCCGGTAGCAGCACTAGCAGGAAGAGGGTTGCGAGGAGCTGGTGAAACTGGTCCTGGCGGTACTGCTGATGACGGTGACGACGACGACGACGACGACGACGACAGTGGTGGAGTCGCTTCGATCTGCGTGATAGTGTGCAATCTCCGGATCGGATCTCTCTCGTTCTCTTTCTCGCTCTCTCTGTTTCACGCCCGCCTGACCGCTGGTGGTGAATGGCGATCGGGTGATTTGGCAGTGTGTGTTGAGGCGCGAGACTTCTGGCTTCTGATTCTGATTCGCGCATCGCACCGCACCGGATGGCTAATGCCTTAAAATCCTACCCGAAGAAACGGGGTAAGGTTAGTCTTGACGCTACCGCCGATCGGACCGGATCGTCACTTGATCGCAAAATGTGCTAATACCCGTGTCAGTGCCTCCTAATTACACTGTGTTGTGTTCGTGCTGCGTTCGTCGTGTGTAGTGTGGATAGTGATTTGTGACGATTTGAATTGTTGAAGGAGATAACTCAAAATGTGGAAATTAACGTTGCTCGCGGTGCTGGCGTGTCTTACCGTCATACCGCATGTTCAACCGCAAGGTACGCTAACGCTTCAAGGACGTTCGGATAAGGAGTGAACCACGGAACGGAGCCGGACCGAAACCGACCGGCCTTCAACCGGTGTCAGTGGCAAGGGCACGGAACCGTGACCTAAAGAAACCCGAAGCCGGATTTTGACGGGGTTGGCGGGGTGATTTAGAGTTTCGGTGACTCTGTTAGCCGAATCGAATCGTTCTGCTTGACGGTCATGGTACCAGCGGCGACCGGTTCACTGCTTTATCGGGTGTTGCTGTCTTCCTTCGGTGCGTTGCGCATGCATGCGAAGACGCCTGGAGTGAAGGAGTAACCCGGAGGGGGTGTTGTAGTATTGGACCCCCTCATTAGCTTCATTTATTACATTTGGATGCTAGAGCGTGCGGCCGGTTGCTTGACTGGACTGGCTAGTGGACGACGACATACACACACACACACACACGACTCTCAGTGAGACGCGTGAACAGCGCGAAGGTCACGGTCACCTGCTGCTGGGTGGCAGCTTTTGGAGAGCGTACGTGCGTGCGTACTGCGCACTCGACCACTACTGGTGTTAATAGCCGATTGCCGATCGATGGCACCGATGGCCGTGCCACTTGTCAAACAATATCTGCCTGCCCCCGTGCCTTCTACTACTGCTAGATGGCCCCCTTCAGTGGCCAGTATGTTGGGGGAAAGAGAGGTGTATTGGAATTCAATTGGATGATACTAATGGACGTGAACCTCCGGGCGCGAACATGGTGGTCAATGTTGGTCTAGGCCATTAATTTTTGCAAAATCAGCATACGTCGTGTGCGTCCGGGGAATGTAAATAGCGTTTAGCTGGGAGTAGATACATGGGTTCCATGTCGAGGTTACTATTATAGTAGGCCTACGTATTGGAGGAACCGTTTATAACAGCCCTACAAAGCTATTATCATGGCGTCCTAGTAGTAGAAAATGAATACTAGTTTCTGTAGGACGAGAATTTGTGTTTACAACGATCGTTTATCAAATTACATGTTTACCGGTTCAACCGGTGGTCAGGATGAGAAGTTTAGAGCCTCAATTTGAGAGGACCTAATGTTTGCACTGCCTGCAACTGAGACCTACAACACCAGACACACAAACACACCCCAGATCCGTTCCCAAGCTAATCCCCAAAACGCCCCAAACATTTCAGCCGGAAGATCCTGCTACACTCCCAACGGGCAGATAGGCGTGTGTCAGGTGTTTCAGTACTGCTCCTCGCTGCTTCGCCTCTATCAGTACAACCGAAACCAGGAAACGGTGAACTTCCTGCTGGCGGCGCAGCGTAGCTGCGGCAACCGCAACTATCAGGGCAGCCCCGTACTCTGCTGCACCGACGGTGTGCAGTACGACGAAACTACAACCTCGTCTCCTTTTGTAGAGGTTACTACCGCTCGGACGACACCGGCCCCGCTGGCCCCACTCCGCACCGCCGACTGCATCGGACCGGACAATCGCGAAGGATATTGCATAAGTAAGTCAGAACCGGTTCTCGCGCCGCTTGTAAGAACGATCACGGTGACTGGTAATGCGAGTGGCATCTTCTATCCTCCTTTTTCTTTTCCTGCTCCTCAGGTCTCCGAAGCTGTCCCGATGTGCTGAGCGAGTTCCTGCGTCGCCAGAGCGATCCAGACTATGTGCAGTACATCCGCCGATCGAATGCCATTTGTAACTACATCCAACCGAACGTTTGCTGTCCGCTGCAGAAGGCGACAGTAGCGCCGCCTGCTCCCCCGACTGTACCACCAACTGCACCACCACCGCCACCACCATCACCACCAGCACCACCAGCACCGGTGACTGAAGCGCCAACGGAGGCGCCTCCTTCGGGCGCCCTAGGACCTGCCCAGCTCTACACTCCGGAGACGGGCTGTGGTTTCAGTCAGGTCGAGCATAATCGCGTTGTCGGTGGTGTTCCGGCCGCCCTAAATGGATGGCCCTGGATGGCTCTGGTCGGCTACAAGAACGCGCTCGGTGAGGTATCGTTCAAGTGCGGCGGTTCGCTTATCACCAAACGGCACGTTCTGACGGCCGCTCACTGCATTCGGCGCGATCTGTAAGTAATCCCTCGCGCGGTGGCCGTGCAGAAGGTTGCGTTTAATGGACGGCGGATTAATGACGGTTGCTCCTCCTTTTGTTTTGTTCCAACCATTTTATCGGTTCAGTTCTTCCGTGCGCCTTGGAGAACATGATACATCGACCGATGCGGAGACGAATCACATCGACGTACCGGTAGTGCGGGTATGCTAGCACCTTGGCTTCGGTGAAAGGTATCCTTCAACCTGATGCCATTTTCGGTTTGCTTGTTTTTTTTTCGTTCGCAGTACGAAACGCATCCATCGTACGACAAGAAGGATGGCCATACCGATGTGGCGGTGCTGTTCCTGGATCGGGAGGTGCAGTTCAGTGGTAAGGGCACCGAACCGCGGGACCTCGTCCTCGACAGCGCGTGAAGCAAATTGATACCCTTTTCCTTTCGCTCGTGTCGTTTACCTTACCAGATGCCATCAAGCCGATTTGTTTGCCGTTGAACGAACCGATTCGCAGCAAGGACTTTACCAACTTTAACCCGTTCGTAGCGGGATGGGGCCGCACGCAGGAGGGTGGCAAATCGGCCAACGTCCTTCAGGAGCTTCAGATACCGATCATCACCAACGACGAGTGTCGCACGTTGTACACCAAAATCGGCAAAGTGTTCTCGCCAAAACAGTTCGATTCGGCCGTTTTGTGTGCCGGTAAGATCGAAGGAGGCCAAGACTCGTGTCAGGGCGATAGCGGTGGTCCGCTGATGTTACCGCAGCGTTCCGGAACCGTCTTCTACTATTACCAGGTCGGTATCGTTTCGTACGGTATCGGGTGTGCGCGTGCCGAGGTGCCCGGCGTGTACACGCGTGTTGCCACGTTCGTCGATTGGATCCAGCAGAAGGTGGCCGAACCGCTGTAGTGAAGCTACCAGCTGCCAATTCCGCTGTCATCTCCGGTCTGTGACTTTAAATAAAGCGTATTATTAGTTGTTTTTGAGTACAAACACGGGTTCGTATTGTGATTGTTTTTTTTATTGCGACAGTTACATGTAGATGTGATAGTATGCAGAAAGATATTCTTTGTACATTCTCGTCCTAAGCGACTTGTGCTGGAGTGGAAAAGGGAGGGGGCGAAATGAAAATCGTTTGTTGCCTTCGTGCGGTTTTGTACTTTCTTCAACTGGGCTTCAAATATATTTTCTTCTTCTTCTTCTTCTTCTTCTTCAAATAATTCATCATCTTCACTGCACAGTTTGCAGAACCTACTGGGTGATGTGGATCAATAAATGTATATCTATATTCCGACTACTAATCTAATCTGATCCGAAGGCCGATCTCTAGATCGCGCCTCTGATTGCCGTAACGTACACCGCGCACCGGTTGCACTTGAAACAAACAACTTGATGGAGTGTACAGGCTAGAAACCCGAAAAAGAGACTCTTAAATCAAAAAGCGAATATCAACAAAACAAGCAAATGTAACTAAGTTCCTGGCCTACAGGCAAAGCAGTCCTTTGTTGTATTTCTTTTGCAGTCTTTTCAGTGTGTCCTTTTGCAAATGCTGGCCCATAGCCAGCCTGGATTAAAACAAAATTTGGAACCAAAATGATCTAAACGAAAATCATTGAAGTGTAGTGTATTGCCAAAAAAAAAAACAGTCTAAAAATTGCCACGAAAAATTTGTAATTGAGCACGAGCTTTCTGTTGCCTTCGCTCACGCAGTCTATCTTCGGTTTTGGGATGGATTTTAAGTTAAAAATTTAAATTGCCTAACCATTGAGCGGGCATCGAGCGAACTAACTTTTATAAAGTTTGCAGACTAGCACAACCTAGGGAAAAGGGTTCATGGGGGGAATAATGCCTTGACCTACGGGAATTTTGCAAATATCATCCTCCACCGGAAAAAAAAAACCTAATGTAAGAGGGTTCATCTGGTTGCTCTGCTCTTGGTATTGGGGCAGAATTGGATGCTATGGTCGGATGGCCAGTTGCGGGCGCCCGCAGCTGGGACTGAGATCATGCCTTAGATATCCGGCGAGATGGCTTCACGCTTGATGGCGATCGCTTCGCTGAGCGCTGGACTGAGGGCTAGGGCTGGATTGGCGACGGCGATGATGTGCCCCCCGGATGACGAAATGACCTGCACGCCGAGTGATCCCCCGGTCGGGTCCAGCACTCTCGGTGTGTGCGTCCGAATGTCACCAAAGTCTGGATCGCTTAAATCTCGGTCGGCTCCATTTCCAGCCTGCGGTGTAGACAAAATGAATTCCATTATGTAGAGTCTGTTTTGTCCAACGTCCATGGTCCAGTAGGTTACTCACTTGAACTGGTGACGAACTTGAATTGCTAAAACTAAATCGAGAATCTGTGTCATCAAATTCGGATCTAGTGTATCTGCAATGGAGCGAACGAACAAACGAGAAAACAGCGCGTTAGTCACACCGGGATGGGAGAATTGGGTAGCAGGACAATTCAAATGCACATTTCAAACGCTACACAATCATTCGTAGAAGATCCAACAGCCCCCCGCAATCGGAATGGATGCGGTAATGCGTCAAGTATTCTGGACCTTCCCAGTACCTTCACTGAGTAGTGGGCTTTCCTGAGGGGGGCTGCCTGTGACCTTTGGCGCTACAAGAAATACTCACGAAAATTTACTTGAATCAGTTAAGTCGAAGGGTTTGTCACTGATCTGCTGGTAAATGGAGCCGCTCGAGATGTCGCGATTGTCGTCCGAGTTTTCCTGCGAAGGCATTTCGAAACGGTGATTAGTATCAGCATATTTACTCGACCTTTCGCTTGGCATGTACAGCCGGGCGGGTTCTAGCGTGCGTGATAAGCATTTGCAACTATCTACTGCCTAATAAAAGACGCGTGTTTAAGAAGCATTGTAAGCAAAAGTTTTTAAAGAGCCAAAATTAATTAGAAAGCAGTCGAATCTACTCGGTCTACGTTAGCGTAAGCGGTGAAGCGATGAAGCGACTCTAGCACTCTGTCATGAATTCGATGCACATAGTTTTGCAAGGCTTTCAGTTAATCAGAACTTTGTCTGATTGTAGAGTGCAGCAACACACAAAAATTGCGAGCTGCAGCTGCAGATTGGAAATGTAATCAAACTTAGGGACGCACATAATTTTCTCGGGAATGCGAAACAGATTAAAATATTCAATAGAAATGTAAAAATAAGACAATAATCAGAACTAAATATTGAAATCGTTATTCACTGTATCAGAACGATGAATGTACTTAACGGTGGCTGTAGCTCACAATTTATGCATGTAAAATGCGATGCGGAGCGAAGCGTTTATGAAAATGATTCTAAAATTGATCAATGTGGCGATTGTGTGCTACGTGGTGCTAGCATGTGTTGTGTGTTTAAATTTAAAAAATAATGCAGAGCAATTATAAAAACAGAAACCACGAACAGCTGTTTGTTATACAACTTTTGAAGCAAAAAAAGCGAAAACGAATAGAGAAAAAGCATATTTGCAACAGAAAATTAAAAAGCAATTGACAAATCGTACAAGAAGCATGCAGAATTGAATAGTTATACAATGAAGTGAAATACGGCGAGGTGAAAAGCAAAGTTCATGCAGGCCAAAGCGGTGACTAGGCAGTGAGGCAAAGGCACAGGTGCACTATCGTCTTCAACAATCTACACTAAGTTCAAACTAAACATGCGGCTCATTCATCCTTGTATAAAACTAATATCATTACAAATATTTAAAATTAGTTCAACAAAACCATCTGCACAACAAACCAATTGTCGCGAGTGTCCTTCTCAAGAATCAGAGAATTGAATGAACAGTAGACAAGCACCTTATGGCCGTTAATCGGACGATTAAGATTGGTTCTCTTCTGTTCACTCCACTCCACCCGACAGATCGCTAACAGTAGCAATTGTGCAGATAGGTTTGTAACAATTACCGTACATCATAAAAAGCATAAAAAAGCGCGTTGCGTTCGCACACTAATGAACCAATAAAGGTGAGTAAATAAAAAAAGGATACTTAAATGCTCAACAGAACAGAAAACGATAAAGCTAGCGGAAGCGTTTTATGAAGGAAGCAACGAAAAGCATGGCGATGCGAAGGCACGCTGCTTGTACAGCCACAGCCCACTCCAATCCTCCTCCCCAACTGGGGCTAATAAGGCACATCGAGCCTGCGGCAGGCCACCGTGTCACGGTTGCGCAACCGATCGGCAAACTATAACCGAAGCTCATAAGCACGTATATTGCGTGGTGGAGGATTGCTGCAAACGAAAAAAGCGGGTGTTTCGGGTAAATGAAGAAACATAAGCGAAAGCAAGTGTCTGGATGAATATCGAAAGGAAAGTGAAGGGAAAAAGGACGCATCTAGGTGCAGGAATCAGGTTAGAAACAATCTAGAGGCGACACACCAAACAGTGCATAAAGAAGCATAAAAAAGCCAATCGTGAAAAGCAAATTATGTTCAGCGGTGCTCAGCTGCGTTCCTGTGCAGGGAACACGGTGCTTTAGGTGAAGCGCAGAAGCGTGGCAGCATTAAGCCGTAAAGCAGAGTCAGCGATCGTTAACATGAGGTGGACGTAGCTACCTTGCCCAGATCGGAGCTGGTATCACTGGAAAGGCGGGCCCGCTTCAGCTGCTGTACCGTGTCCAGATCATCGCCACGATTCGGTTGCGTTTGACTGAAAAGAAATGCATCACATTTACAACGAGCGCAAGACAAGCGGGACATAGGAACTCACCTCAACCCGGTCAGCCGTATGCTAGCCGAGTGACCGAAGCCACAATCACGCACGACTTGCCGGGCAAGCGGAAACAACTCATCGCGCCGCGTCAGCAGGGCCGGAATGTACTTGCAGATCTGAGCGGCAGCCTCATTAACGCACACCTCGTGCAGGGTCAGCGGTTTCTCCGGTCGCCGTTTACAATCGAACCGCCCGTAGATGGCCGAATACTTCCGTATCTCGTCCATCCGCCTCGGATCGTTCTCGTTCATCGCAATGACCGCCTCGAGATCGCGTGCCGAGCGCTTCTTGATGCTCTGCTGACGCGGCTCCAGCCGGGGCAGCGTACGAGACAACCGTTCGGCCGCCTGCACTATCTTCGCCACCTGATCCTCCGTCAGTGCCGGTGTCAGCTGCACCGAACCGCTGGTAGTGGATCCGATTTGACTGCTAATGGCACTTGCCAGACTAGCGCTGTTGCTACTGCTGCTGGTGCTGCTCAGCGGATGATGGTGATGATGGTGGTGCATCAAACCGTGATGATGGCCCGCCGTACCGCTGCTACCGAGATGCCCGAGATGGGTTGTGGTGGCTGCAGAAGCTGCAGCTGCCGCTGCTGCTGCTGCTGCTGCGGCGGCGGCGGCCGCTGAAGATGCAGTGACCGGTGTTGGAGTCGTCGGAGTTGGCGGTAGATTCGTGCTGGACGATGGATTCGGTCCTAGAACCGGATAGCCACCGAGCATGGTCACCGATGGCGTACCGTAAACCGGTCCGGAACTGGCCGATGTGACACTCCGTGAGATCGAACCCGGTTCCGGACTGTACGGTATGCGCGAAGGGATGTCCACGTTCGTGAGGGGGCTCTGGAAGGCGGACGGATTGGTCATCCATTCGTGCAGTGCCTTCTGGAGCCGTCGGACGTGCAGTGGTTTCGAGGCCATCCCCACGAGCGCCATTATCTCGAGGAACTCCTCTTCGCCCGCATCGCACAACTGCTGCACGTCATCACCACCTGTGTGAACCGATGTGGAGAGCGTTAGTCTGGGGACGCACGGCACTTCTCCTGCTTCCTCTCCCCGCTGATCTGCTTACCCATCTCTAGCAGCGTGTCGTAGTAGTTGAGCAGACTGGCCCGCTGTAGCACACGGTAGAGCTGCAGCTCCGCCTCATTCGAAGGGGTCGAAGTGACAACCACTGCAAAGAACAGACAGACGGACGGAGGAAAGACAACCATGAGCTAACCTGTGAACCAGAACCTGCTTATTCGATTTGCATTTGGGGCGCTGACGCCACGAAGAAAACAAGAAATTCGCCTGAAAAACCTGAAAAATGCCATTCGCCACCTTGTCGTCTATGGTTTCGGAGCGCCAATGTTTAGCGCCAAATTTGCTCCTTTCGCGCCACCGAAAAAACCGTTAGATTAGACCAGACTGGCGGTAAACGAATGGTACAGCATCCGTGGAAGTCCGGGAGGAGCTGAAGCCGAAGAGATCGCTGCAAAAGATGCGTGTCCCATGCCCTACGCACTCGCTCCGCGCATAATTTATGCGTTTATCATTCATAATAAGTACTTTTACTGGAACTTTTTTTTTCATGCCAACATCTCTTCCAGCAGCACGGCATCATTCTTCTAAATCATTAATTTCCTTCTCGTTTCGCTGTCGGTCGCTTCCATCTTGGAATCCGCGGGCAAGTTCTTTTTTTTTCCACCCGAAATGGCACCAGCTTCTTCCCCTTTCATCCAGCATTCGGTACACGGCCGTTGTGTTCGCTAACGGTCGCTTCGAAAACAAGATTTCGATCCCATTCAGAGCAGCTTCATCTTCAGGTTGGCATCTAAGCAATATAAGCAGCACGATACGCAATGCCAACTGTGATATTCTCGCGCTGTAGGTCCTTTTGGTCTTGGCAGGAACTCGTTGGAAAACCGTTACGAAACTCACTTGTCAGGACTCGCTGCAAAAGACGTTGCCGAGTTCCAAGGACACTTTTTATGTACTTTGCATACGTGCACGTTGGAGTATTTTTTTTTGCTGTTGCTTGCTTCTCTGTGATGTCTCTGCTGCCCAAGACGAACTTAGGGTGGAAGGCGTCTTGAGTGAGACAGTATGATAAGCGGACGAAATGGTTGCTGGTCCTTTCGCCTGTAACCCTTTCGCCCCGGAAAGGCACTCCGCTAGGGGAAGGCTTTTCTTGCTAGGGATCGAGAAACAAGAAAATGACGGTCTCCGGATCCCCCTCGGCTTTCAAGGAGGTTCACAGACTCGCACACAGGCAAAAAAAACGTAAGGACACCCAAGGATATCGCAGAAAATGGAGGGATTCTATCGAGTCGGAACCACAAATCAGGACACAGCGTTAGTCCCGAACTGCCAGGGTGTGTTTCCACTGTCAGGACGGTCTGAGGCTTGTATGGGTCTCGTCGAAGCCTTTCCCAGGGTGAACAATCCAATCAGCAGCGAGTGTTTTGGTGGCAGGACGGAATCGGCACAGGGTACCGAAGGGAGGGACAAAACCGAGAGAAATGAAGAAGAAAAAAAAAACCCCTGGCTGACGTGCTTTGTGCGAGGCAGACCACTCCCTCCACGCTACACCGAATCGTCCTGGGAACTTCAACAACAACAACCGTTCCTGGTTCCCGGTGCTTCTAAGCGGCCAGAAGTGCGCGCGCTCTCTGTCTATTGTCGACGCACGCAGCCAAGCAGTTCTTCCGTGGGGTACAGACACGAAAACGAAATTGCAGACATCGACATCATCGACCAGCTCGAAGGTAGGGAACTAATTTTGTGGCGGCTCCAAAAACCGGGCGCAGTCCAAAAATGTTGTCAATCACCGCAGCACCATAAGCGCTGGACATGCTCCAGGAATGCCAAATGGAACGAGCGAGCGAACGAACGAACGAACGGGCGAACGAGTTCTCTTGGAGCCCGTGCTCCGATCCCTGGAATTCCGGGGCGCAATCTGGAGCAGGAGCTGGAGTGTAAAATATGCATCGGCCGAGTCGGGTGGCGTCGAATATTTTTTGGCACGACACCGGCGATCGCCATCGACGATCGGCTGTGCAGAACGGGGAATGAAAGGGGGAAGGGAGAGGGGGCTCATAATGAAGCAACAAAAATGTCTCTTTTTGGTGGAAGCTTCGACCAAAGTTTTTTTTTTGTTTATTGCTGTGTTTGTAGAGCGTTGTTGCGGGAGCTCGCCGACGTTTGTGTTTCGTGATATGTTGTCGAACGATCCTAAACATGCGTTCCATATCGGGGAAGCTAATTGTGACCAAATATGCTTCTCTAGTAGTTTTTTTTTAACTTCTTCAGCTGATTCTGGTGTCTGGATGATGCCCAAGGTTCGACTAAAGGGTGTGACTGTGTCAAATATAAACCATAGTTTTGGCTTATTTAGTCCAACTGAAGCTTCGAAGTTGTCAATTATTGCCTTTAGTTCTCGTTTTGCTGATTTTAATAGCAGCTAATTACGAATTCTATGCGAATGATTGCGTTCAGTTCCCGTTTTAACTTAACTGATCAAATGAAATTATGTTTTTTGTTGCAACAAGGAGCTCTCAAATGATTTTACAGCATTAATGGTATTCGATGGCTAAACAATAGATTTTTAACGAGTTATTCTGTCAGAATGGTGGATTTTCATTTGAGTAATCATAAGTGAATGGGTATTGTTTGCTTTATGAATATATTCTCTTGACATTACCACCGATTATAACTTCAATACCTCCATTAGAAACTATCTTGTGACATTCAGATTCTTTCTTGAATCCATGGAATCTGGGATCAATTCGCAATCACCTTCATCGATCTAATAGAAAACTTCATGCCGAACACTCTTTTTACATTTGGAATCGAATAAACTATTGAAATAAATGATTCCGCTGCCAGCATAACCCTCCCAACTAGTTGAAGTGCTTACACACAGTTCAACTTCACCCCATGAGTGTGGGATTCTGGAGATGGCCACGATATCACATCGTAACCGAAAGGGGTAATCGCTTGTGTGATTTTAACGTCAGCGAAGCCGCAACCAACAATAAATGAAAGAAAGAAAAAAACCGCCCAAAAAAGCCGCTCCCCCTCTCTATCACGAGATCTCTCTAATCAACTTAACCACGCAAACGCAAACGGAACGGGGTGTGGGGAACGGGATCGCAGCAAAACGTAAAAAAATGGAAAAGCCCGAAAAATGATTTAAACAAAACTGTTTCACAAACGAGCCAACGAAACGATTTAATTGTTCCCAGCGTTTGCGTTTGCCGCGTTCGTCGGGGTTCGTCGGTTTTGCGTTGAAGTCGATGGAACAAACATCAACTTTTTTGTCGTTTCCACACCACGACGACACTCGTTCGTTCGCTCGTTTTATGTTTGCGCATTTGCATACTGCGGGTGTAAAAAAGTTGGCTTTCGGTGAACTCGGTGGTTCAACCGATGCAGCTCATCCTAGGTTTCGTTTCCCCCTCTTTCCGCCGGGGATTTGGCGGGCCGTGGGCTTCCCGATAATCGCTCTGTATGTCTATCTGTCTGTCTGGCGTGGAGGCAAATTTGTTTGGAAAAATTATGATGACTTTCGAGGTGAGGTGTTAACTCGAGTGGGTTGCATGGTTTCAGGGGCACTGCAGAATAGGCATTTGATCGAGTTCCGCGTTAATGTAAAAAAAAAAGGACTCAAACCGGATCTGTTCAGGAGTCGAGCAACAGTTGAAATGTTGACGACACGCTACACGATGTACGGGTGTGTGTGTGTGGAAAATCAGCATTTTTTTGCTGCTCGCGCAAAATGCAAACGATACAGCGGTTGATGTTTACTCTAGAGGCTCTAATCGGTTAACCGACAATTAACCCAGCCCTTCACGGGACGATGTATTGAGTTGTCAAGTACCGTGACACGGGGAAAAAGAGGGCTTTGGCGGAATTGTTGTGATCAACGCGATGATTGACTTGGAATTCTGCATGGATTTGCATGTCCTTGTTAGGACTCTTGTTTGGAATGCCAATTTAATTGCAAGTCGATGATGATTAGTCCACCATTATTTGCCGAAATGATAGCCTCCGACCTGCTAAAGGTTAAGGCAGCAAAAGGGGCAAGAGCATCACACCCAAAAAGGAGTCCTTGCTGGTGGATCAAATCGGAAGGATCAGGTAGCGGCAGAAGCAGCAGGTTTTTTTTTGTTCCCGTTCGCATCCCTCCTTTCGGGATGCGGCGCATCCCGTGCAAAGGACCCCTTGTGTCTTCCTGGAGTGATCTCGAGACCTGCCTGTGTGTATGTGTGTGTGTGTGTGTGAGCACCTTTGCCCCTCTGTCTTCGCCGTACGCCGTGCGTGTGTCTTAGGGGTCGCATCTTATTTGCATATCATCCGCGTTCCGGTGAGGTCCATCCGAGGACCTTCGCAGGATTCCGGATGGCGTTGGCCGACAGTTTTTTTTTCCCTGTTGGACGTGAGGTTTGGGAATTTTTCACTTTCGCTCTCGAGCCCTGTTACCCTTTTGTGCGGCAGGACTGGTCCGGATTTGGTCTAGAGCTGCTGTTTTTTTTGTTCTTTCACTCCTTTCCTTTTGCTTCTATCGTCCTTTCACGTACGATGTTGGGGAGTCTGGGAGTTTGATGGTGTGGCGTGTTTTTTTATTTGCGTTCTCCCGTTGTCTTAGAGAGACAGTGGCTTTGGACTGGTGCACTTTTTATGACTGACCGGTCTTGCGTTGAGTAATGACAGAACTGGGCTCGCGATCAGGACCGCGTCTCACTAGGACACCGTGAGAACGGAGACTTCGTGACGCGTAAGACGGGAATTTGAGGATTTCTTTTGGTGGGTTTTTTTTTCGTTGTCTCCGTCAGCTTCATCAACACCAGCTGGTATTGGTCGGAGGCCATTACTTTACTGCTTTCGCTTTCGATTCACACCGTCACTACGACGATGATGGGTGTAAGAAGATCACGTTTAAAAAAGTTATTTGCATGAACTTATTTGCGTTTAGCTTCTAGTGTGTTTTTTTTCGTGGCGTTCCAACGCGTGAGAATGTTTCGTGGATCACGTTTGGAGAGTTATCATGGGAATCTACTTTTTATCTTGGTCTCATTTTGTGGGATAGTACTAGAGAGATCATATTAGGATGCGATAGGGTGAACTGAAATGGATTCTTTGCGATTGAATATTTGATCGGTAGTTCTATGCTGGAATTGTGAGGTATGCCAGCTTGTATTGCAAATTGGAGCTCAGTTTTACTATTTTGTCATCATTCCAGTCTTTATATCATCATCTTCTTTTATCATTTTATCTCATGGATTGATAAGATAAATTAAATACTTTGACAGCCTTGAGTTTAATTTATAATTTTCAGAGAAAACTCTATTCATTTATGTTTTAACTGTTTCTTCCATTTCAATTGAATTGTATTTATAAAGTTTAAAAATTCGCTGTTTAATTATGTGTTCCAATAATGCAGAATCTTCGTTAAATCATAAAAAATGATAACAACTTGTATCGAAAACTCTACATCCGAACAAGATCCGGAATATCTCTTGCTATTTCAAGGTATAGTTTATACAAATCAGTTGCTTGTTATTTAGAATATCAAGTTACACATTAGAGTTACTCCTGAACAGATAAATCAAGCTAAGACGAAAGACTATCTTTCTCGACAGCTGAATGCTAAAACTTGCTCCAACATCTTATGCAAATTGATAGAAGGAAGGATCGCTTGGACTAACTACTTTAAATTCTGGATTCTGTAAATGATCAATTTTCTCACGAGCAAAGATTTCCTTTAATCCATTATCAATGTACCAAAAAAAATTGTTTTGAACAACCAACGAAAAAACGTCTAATAAACGATTTGGGTACATTCAGTGAAGACACTGGCGGCCAATTTCCCACAGCATCTCATTACCATACGCCCATAGACGTTATGCCACCAAATGACACCGAACATTTCGTAACCTCATTGCTCGAAGAACGAGGCAAAAAAATGTAATATCTTGAGCTATGATACTCTGAAAAAAAAAGTGTTGTTGCTAGATAAGAACTGGACGAGAGAAAAAAACGCCAAACCAATTTACTTCCCATAGAGAGCAGGAAGCAGGCAGCAGACCAGTGTGTGTGGTGTCCCTCGGCGGATGCTGTATGCATACAATCATCGGCATTACCGAATCCCGTTAAGGTGTTCACCGCCCTGAACCGTAAGCCTCCGGGAAAGGTGTGCGCGAGGTCGCATGAGTGATCGCGTCTTCGGGGGCATCCAAAAGAACAGGAAGAAAAAAAAGCTCATCCCGAACGAACGACCGACCGGGTGATCATTACACGAGGGGTCATTGCGCGCTTCGTTCGCACCCCTTTCACCTTTGTGCGTCTTACCGAAAAGGGTGTTCTGTCTTGGCTGTCTCTTGGCGGTCGTGAGGACCGCAGGAGCAAAAATTTGAATAATCGCATCCCGCGGTAGACGCTTTTAGAGGTGAGCTTTTTTTTTTGGTTGTTGTTGTTGCTGTTGCTGGTCGTGGTGGAACTTGAACGTCACGTCCTATTGTGCCACCGTCCATCGATTCGCCGTCCATCGGAGTCGCATCATCGCATTGGAGCTGGCAAGGAATGCCAAGGAGTACCAAAAAAAGGAGAGAAAACGGTGGCAAAAGGGCTGAGGGCGCTTTTGGGCTGGCCGTCTGTTGCTCCCGAGGTTACGAGCTAATCATTAGGACACTGGTTTGGCTAATTTATGCATTTAGTTGTGGAGTTTTGGCCTCCGTTCGGTTCGGTTCGATCGGGAGGTCTCAGGATCGTAGGTTTCTAACATTTTTTTTGGTTTTTGTCTTTCCTTCGGAATCGAAATCGCTTTCCCCGCTTACACGGTGATAGAAGTCCCGTTGGAATCGGGAACCATCATCCAGCATCTTCGGCATTTGAATACCACCCGGGAGCGCGTGTTTGGCGTTTTTTTGGCGGCGGCTTCTTCACCTTTGCCTTGGCAGCTGGCAGATCAGTTCTCACTGTCCTTCTTCCTGCCGTCTCTCAGACGTGATCCATGTGTGTGTGTGTGTGCTGGGAACTAGACGGTGGGAAGACGCTCTCTGGGTTGGTGATAACGCGAAGCGAAAAACAATAAAAAACATTCTAACAATTGGTCTAACCAGCCTGCCAGCCAACCAGTATGTAATAAGACATGCAACAGACCAAAAACCCGGCAATGGGTGCGCATAACTAAACAGTTTTTTTTGTTCTTTGTTCGTTCGCTTCGTATTCGCGACGAGCGGTGAGGCTCCAGAAAACACTTTTTCCGGTTGAAAACCATAATGAAAGGGCTGCGGCGTTTTGGCAGTTTAGCGATTAAGCGATAGCCTTTTTCTCAGGCTACCTTCGGGAAGCCGTTTCAGAAATGGATTGGTTTGGATTTGTGGATATGTGTTTTTGTTACTTTCTTCCAGTAAATTGCTGCGGCCCCGCATGGCTCGATGCTAATCGAAGAAAGCAGACTAGTCGAGTGTCTGTTTCTTGCGTGCTGGTAAAAGAAAGGTTGAGGTATTTATAAGGATGTTTTTGTCGATAATGTTTGCTTCACAGGCGGAATGAAGTATCAGACAAATAAGGATCAGAACCGTTAGACGGCTCAATAAACTGTTCGCTGCTCAATTATCTGTCTTTAGTTTATGTAACATGATATGGACCAATTTTGAATGTTTTGAAAAAAATCCTCAATTTTATCAGATTTCTTCAGCTAGTGCTGCGAGTTTTGAAAATAGAATTATGCGCGAACTTCTAGACATTTCTTTGGTAAAAGGATTCAATTTAAGTACTTTTGCTTAACTTGTGATAGCTCCTATAAATATAATAGTTTTCTTTGATGCTTTTAAGACCTTGAAAATATTCGTTTAGTTTATGTTAGCTCAAGAGAAATGCGCTTCGTGGAACATTCTCTCAACACTAAAAGATTGAAGGAACTTCAACTAATTTAATATAATTGAAAAATGAGACTAGGGGTTCTGTTGCTCCAAGCGATACTATCAAGTGATGTAAATAGATACTGTTTGATCGCCATTTCGGAAGCATTATCTCTTAGTCTCTAAACAATAACGATGACACTGGAGTAATATAAAATGTATTGTTAAAAAAAATCCCGCGAACATAAAGAAGTCGTTGTAATCGCGCGAACCTCCCGCACTCCAACAAAATGGTTGCCATCATCTGAACACGTTAGAAGCAGAAAAGCGAAAAAAATGGAAAAAAAGAAAGGGAAAACTCTCAATCCCGCGAGAGGGGGGTGCTACTGCGCTAATGGGCGACCATTTTAACTTGCAGGCCCTGGAAAGATGCTTCAAATTAGACGCACCCTCTAGTGCGAGGTGTTTCTTTCTCCGTTTTTTTTTTCTTTCGCTTGTTTGCTTCCTACACCCAGTAGCATCCTCTACCCCTTCCTTTTTCCCATCAACACACCACACCACAAAACCAATCCTCCGGAGGGAGTTGTACGTTCGCAGAGAAAGTGATGGAAAAAGGATGCATCCGATCCTAGCAACCACCGGAAGGAAAGCGCCCTCTATTCCAACTGTTCAACCGTGATCTGTACGCGGGTTAGGGGAAGGAAGTTCTGGAACAAAACAAAAAAAACATTCGAAACAAGGGCGAGCACCACAACCGCCACCATTGGTTTCGACCACCCTTAATTACAAATTTTATCATTTTTAATTATTTTTGTCCTTTTCTAGCCACCGCCAATTGCGGTAGGGAGGCCAGGAGGTAGAGAAGGAAGTGCGTGCGGAAGACTGTCCTGCTCTTCGGTATCATTGGATGTTTGATTTAAGCCATCGCGAAATGAAAGGGATGAATCCGCGCCTGGCGCCCGCGGGGTCAACGTAAACAGTGGCAGTGGGTGTCGGATGCCAGGATAGGGGGTAGGGAAAAGGTCGCACAAAAGAGGGTGGGCTTTGGCGCTGGCGATTGAGTTTCCGCGTAGAGGAAGGGCGAAAGAGACGCTTTCATCGACACCTCGGCCACGGAAGCGGAATGGCCGGTGGTGGTGGTGCTGCTGCTACCTCGTCCACGATTGGCCCAAAAAAGGCCCCCCCTGGTCAGGATGGGATGGCGATGTTTCTGGTCCCAGACCATTGATGCACACAAACACAATAAAAAGGGACCGGCTAATTGAATGAAAAGTTCGCGCACCATTGGCTCCGGCGACATGTGACGACCAATTTTTGAATTATGGAAAAATAAGGTACCACTTTCGCTAAGGAGTGGAGCGATGTCTGGAGGATTCTGGTGATACTTCTTCTGCTAAAGTTTTTTTTTCGGCAAAGAGACGTAAGATAAGGACATCCTTTTTCCGCACAATAGCCTCTTCCCCCCCGCCAAAAAAAAAAAACGGTTTGCTTCCATTTTTCCAGTGCAAACAACAACCGCATTAATTACCGGGACGGGAGTGGAATTGTTTAATGGAGTCGTTCTCCTTTGAGACCTTCGGCGGCCTCTGGTTGATCCTTTGATGGATGTTTGGATGGATGGATGGTTACACTTTTTAATAGGATAAAAATGGAAAATGATGAAGGAAGTGTCAGTGTCTTACTCTTTTCTCGTTTGCTAAGGTTGGACTTAGACGTGTTTCCTTTCGCGTTTGTTTGCTACCTTCTTCAGGTTTTCCGTTAGCGATTCAGACTGGATTATGCAAAACTGAAGCCATAGACCTGGGCAGTAATTGGCCACCATTGGTAATTGGAATAGAATGGATTTTGTTTGTTGATCAATTTCAGAACATTGTACTGCAGGTCTTGAATGTTTCCAAATGGTTGAACATTCTTTTATCCAAGCCTAAGTCTAAGTCTAGTTCTGACTGTTTATTTAATGTACAAAGCTATGTTTTCATTTGCGTATCGTGAACTGCAACATTGTTACCCACAAGTTGACCCACAAAACGTTACATCAGAAGCAAAGAAAAAAAAGAGAGCGGAAGAACGCGAGAGATCAATTTGCATACGGGACGCCATCAAAATGTGTGTCAACCGAGACCAGCTGACCAGCGGCAAAGAGGATGCTAAACAGGATGTTCAGCTCACCACATGGGCCCCACCACACGTGGCGCATGATTGCGCAATTAATCGAGAACCTCATTACGCCTGCCGGTCAAATTATATCCCCCGGAGTCCAGGAGCTGGTCCAAGAACAGATGGCATGCATCGGCATCGCGCTTGCTCGCTCGATCGCGAATCGCGTAAATATTTGGCCGAGCACCTTGTGTTGCGTAAGGTGGAAGCCCCCAAAATACCGAGATCGACGTCCGTGGACCGCGCACCGGAAAACAATCGTTGGATAAATATAGTCATCTCCCGGGGGGTGGGGAGGTGATGATTGGTTACTGCAAGCAAACTTGTGGCAAGGGACGTAACAAACGTGGCAAAAGGAAGCACCAAGCAAGAACCGTAAAGAATGGAGGCGCACATTTAGCGGCGCACGGAACCGCGATGCTGACGGTTTCCCCTTTTATTATCGGTTCTACTAGCGATTGCAACGGGATTCGAGTTGGCCCAAAAGTGACATCAGCATCTGGCCCTGACAGTGGTCCCAAAAGATGCCACGCGACCTGGAACGCGACCAGGTAGCAATCGCGAACCCTTCTTCGTCCGCAAAGGGTAAAGGACCCTTAGGTCCCCTTTTGCGTCCCCGATCCTGATCCGGGACCGATCTCCGCGGCGCTTTATCATAAGAATGTCATCACAAGACGCTTGGCCTGGGCCTGGGGTCTGGCCGTGAAATGTGTGTCGCGTGGCTTCTGGCTTCTGTTCCGAGAAACCTGTTCCCGTTTCTGCAGCTACGACGAGTTGACACGAGGTGATCGAAGCAAGCCCTTCAATTTCGATTACGGGTGATGCGCGCGGCTCGCGCACATCTGGATCGCCAGCCGCGTAACGGTATGCGCTTGTATGTGCCGATCGGCGCGTAATGGTCGTGTTCTGGGCACCTAGAATCAAGCGAACATCGATTAAGGATGGTGCCACGTGCCATACAGCTGCATGTGTAATGAGTGCATGAGGCCGATGCCAACGTCGATAACCGCCGGTTCTGGCGATCATGACAACGATGGGTACGATATGCGCAACAGAACTCATCACCTTGCGGGACGGGCGGGATTAATTGTTTCAAGCTGCGCGCGCGCCCGTCGACAGCTTGTCAATAGCCAACAGCACCAACATTTTTGGCGGCAGAAGCGTCTTGGCCGAATTTCTTAATTGAACGCGCGCAAACGATGTCGCATGTTTTCTTGACGGTGGGCTTCAATTATGATTCAATTATGATTGGAATTACGAGCACGGGTCGGGACATAGACCACCATTATGTCAAGAGGTGAAGATCATTTAAATATGACAGACCACGTATCACCTTGGCCTCTGGTTCCAACATCTTGGTACATCTTGGTACAAAGCAGTAGCTTCGTGTGCGACAAGGGATCTATTTACGTTCCCATTCTTTGCTCGAGATCATAATCTTCCGTATGGATGCTCTCTATTACCACTTCGTGCTATTCACCAGGTTGTCGGCCAGGCTGCGGACCGTTGGATTCCGGTTCCGGACCAAAAACCCTTCTCCTTAGTCTCTCAGTTAAATCTGGACCAAACAACAACGGCAGCAGCAGCCGTTAGACCGTTAGTAAAAACGAAAAAAAAACTCCCGTCATCCAACATCCTACCGTCGTCGAAGGTGTACGAGCATAAGAAACATGAAGTTTTTGGGAAAGAGAAAATCGAAAACATACAAACCCCCGGCAGATCCTCGATTCCACAATCCTTTCCTTCGTCGGCGACCATCTGGACATGATTTTTTTTTCTGCAGTTTAGTTTGTGTCCGTGGCCACTATACCGGTCTCGAAGGACGGAGATCCTCCCGAGATGCTTGTAATTCCGTAATGTGCAGCGGCCAAAGGACACCTTGGCGCGCGCGCGCACATACACAATAGGAGCAATCGAGGAGGTCGAATGGAAATGGGAACGCAAATGGAATACACCGGTGCGAGCAACAAGAAGAAAAAAAACGGAACCTCGATGTCTAAGAAAGCGCCAGGAACACCGGGCACAACCGAGAACCATTTATTTAGATTAAACTCTTGCTGTTGCTGCTGCTGCTGTTGCTTGTCGGTTATACCGGACTCACCGGCAGCCGGTTCTGGGATCAGGATTCAAAAGGATTCCGTGAGGTTTTTTTTTTCTTGGTTGCTTCTGCTGTAAACAGAAGGAAACTCCTGCTCCTGCGAGTGTGTGTGTGTGTCTGTGTCTCGCGAAAAAGGGGTAACCGAGGGGGTCATATGGAACCAGTGTGCGAGTCGTGAGTGTCTTGGTCGGGACAGGAAAGCGAAGCAAAAAAAACCTCTTTGCATCTTGGTAGCCTCTGCCTTGCGGCTGCAGCAGCCAGCAAGGGCAACAACAACAACAATAACCACACACAAAAAAACTGTCCAGCAAGCGCACCACGGTGCTTACTGGCCAGGGAACACCTTGAGACGGACTTGTCGAGGACCAAGGGACCGAGTGACGCTGGCGAGTGAAGAGAGCCAGAGAGAATGAGAGGTTCCCGAATTCCGCTTTGTAGTTGCTGCGACCCTTACGCGAGGGATGCGAGCGAACGTAAACCGGGAATGTTCGTTGGTGATGTTCTTTGTTTTGCTACCGGAACGTAAAGTTCGCTGCCGAGATCGTGAGATCGTCTCCAGAGTCCAGTGCAGAGACCGCTGAAGACGAAATCAGTGATCGGGGAAAAAATTAAGATCCAAAGAAGTTTGCCGATCCGATGGACACATCGAAGATCGTGGGTTTCGATTTTATAATTACCGCACTGGCCGCACCGGACAGCCAGGTCAGGCAGGAATTAGAACGCATAGCTCATCCGCAGGCCAGGCCAGCCCGGGGGGCTGGTAGACGTGCAAAAAACCGATCCTCGATCGATCGAATTCGTACATTCCATACCACATCGCGGTCGTCGTCATTGGCGTCGGTTGCACAGAGACCAGACAGGGGACCGGAGGTTACGATGGTTTTTTTTATGGAAGAGAGAGACGAGACGAGAGTCGGCGTCTCCGTTGATACTCAATCGATCAAACAAAAACAATCTGCTGAAACTGTTTAGAGCCCGTGGCTTTTTTTTTGTTTGTTTGAATCATTCGCCGATCATATGGTGACAAAAAGCAGCAGGTATTCTCGCTCGCTGCCCTTTGGGAGCTCTCGAGTCCGGACAATTAGACGGAACAAATCGAATAACGCAAAGATGGGCGCACGCGATGACCGAAAGCGAAGATGAGCTCCGGAGGAGTGGCGAATGGATGGCGAATCAACACAAAAACTGCCGCCAGAAACACAAAGGATCCCGCCAGTGCCATCGCTAGGCAAACCCGGGAGGCGGGGGAACCATAAAGAACGCGCTACAAAAGCGATTAAGACGCTCTGGTGAAGAGCAACGATGCTTTCGATTATCGAAGGATCGCTGCAAGAACTAGCAGCAGACGGCTGGTGATCGAGTGTCTGTCAGCGCCGTTTTGGATTATGATTTGCGCAGGAATGCATACCGAAGCTCGAAAAAACCGCTGCAGAATCGCTGCAGACAACTCTAAAGATCTTAAAGAAGATCTAAAGCTTGTCCAGATTACGTTTTTCAAAAGGATCTCCTCATAATTTCTTTGAAAACTGTTAGTTTTGGAATGATTACCAGCAGAGCGGCAAAAGCAACGCTCTCGATCCGGTTCTGACGCTCAGGAAATTAGGGCTACGATAGCCGGCACTTTCTAAATTAACATCCGCCATTGCTGGTGCCTAAACCCCGTGGCTCTGCTCTGCAGCAAGCACGTGCTGCTGGTCGCGATGCGACCGAGACCTATGCTTTCCAGGTCGCGAGGTCAATGAATGGTTTGCGCTCGACCTACCAGGAGAAAGGGATGCTGCGACACGGTCAGGTCATGCGAGCCGCAATCCCTGCGCCTGACGTTAACTCGGGTGATCCTTAATGTGACAGAGACACACAAACACATGGACACGGACACGCTGGTCTCGTAACCTGGCCGGACCCCCGGGTTAATGGGGTGTTGTTTGATGGGATATTCGGGGATCCTTTCCAATCCGGTCGTTCCCCTCTCGTGCCGTCCTTCGAACCCTCTGGCCTTTGGCCTGCGTAGAGTCCGTCCGTTTGTCCGTTAGTTTGATTGCATGACCGTTAGACGCCGTGGCCTTTTGTTGTTTCATGCCTGGAAAGGAAGCATTTTTTTCGATCCCGCGATCCCGCGAAGCGCTGACAGCATCCGGTTGGGATAGGTGGCCGCGCGCGCGCGCACACACACACATGAACAACCATCTGCCTGGACTCGCCTGGACCATGGGTTGGCCACGGAGATGATGTTTTTTTTATTCCCGCTGTAGCAGCTTTTGTTTTTGAGCGCCATGACGAGGGATTTCGAATGTATTAATTCAAATCAAAGCGAGCAGCCGCGAGCTGTTAGTGGCCGTCCGGGCTACCGGCTGGCCAGATGAAGGGACGGAAGGATTACGAGCCATGCCCCGGACCCTTTTGACCCCTCCGCTGTGAGAGGTGACAGAGTGGGTCGACGCTTGATTAAAGCGATGCCAGTGGGTCATCAAAACGGGACAGCTGCTGTCCGTACGTGGTGGTACGTGTGTCCTTGTGTCCTTGTGTATCCCCGAGGAAAACAATAAACACCGTTCCGTGGCGCCTGTTATCCCTGTTATCCCCGGAACCCCTTTTACAGTTGCGTTGCCGAGGATGGATGCAAGCTATCCGTTATGTAGGACAGGCTCTTCCGATGGCGCTTCACTGTTCTGTCCCGGACCTTATTACTTGCGTTGGTTTTTCGGTGACATCGAGCGTATCCACGAGTTTATCATTCCATACAGCTCGCAGCTCTCGGGCACTCTAATGGCAGTAAGTTTCGCTTGGTTTTAAGAGCGTTTGCCTGGCGCGCGCTTCCACACAAACTGACATACATCACGCTGCCAAGTGACAGATTGCAGACCATCATCGACGTCTCGACAGCTCGAGGCTCCAACCAGTCTACTAGATGCGTTTTTACAGAACTCCTGTTGGGCTACCAAAGGGAACAATTAAGCATTTCTGATGTCTTCTGCCATGTTTGCATCGCAAACACGCATTCTAAACTTCAGCTTCCAATCCAGTCCCGTCGATGCCAGTCATTTACGCGTCACTTTTCGACTGAATTCTTAAAGAACGAGACGCCTTTCGTCCGTATTAAAGATCCGCGAGGTCACGGAATGGACACAAAAGAACTGGGCATAAGCTTAAAGAAGGGGAAAAAAGGTTCGTTTACTGGTTCGCTTGCACCGACCAGCCGGGGGAGGGTGCAGTTGCAGCCGCCTCCGAATACGGACGAACGAACATATTGAGAACGCCGCACGCCATGTGACTTTCCCGGGCGTTTGGCGTGTCCACGGGCACAGACACAGGCACACACACACAAACACACATACTGAAATAAAAAAAAACATGGAAAAAACTGAGAAAATGATTGCAGAAAAAGGCAGACTAAACATGAAACCTTTGGCTGCGGCGCGCGGGGAAATGGCCATCGCGGGATCGGTGAGATCGGACGCGGAAAAACATGGACAGAGTGGAGAGGTGTGCGAACGCATGAGCGCATGGCCATGGCTGGTGGTGGTGGTGGAACGGTGGAAAATGCAACAAACTAGCGGCTTACAACTGGGTCGACGGCGATGTAGACGTTGCTTTGGGGTGGCAATACGTCTCCCACCGTTAACATTTTCCCTCGCTTTTTTTATTTCTTTCGTTCTCTTCCTCTAGCTCTGTGTAGAGGAGACGAATCGAAGAGTGAAGTAGTGGTGCGAAGAGGAGTCACGGAGCTAGCGCGACTTCCACACTTTCACCCCCGTCCTGGCGAGTCTAATGCTGTGGGGACGCCTGGTAGTGGAGGAAAAGACATCGACAAAAAAAAAGAAGCAAAAATGGCTCCCCCAGCTGAATGCAATGGGAGGAGAGAGAGAGAGAGAGAGAGAGCGAAGCGCTGGTCGCCAGGATTGCGCCATTTCCTTAGTTTTCCTCTTCCTTTCCTTATTTTCGTTTGGCTCCTTGGAACCGTCGTCGGTTGAATTGTGCAAAGTGCAACGGGAATGGGTACAAAGACCGGACACACACCCGACGGGCAAAGCGGATAAAACATATAGACGAAACCGGGACAACCACCGGCGTAAAAACAGCACCGGACACCGGACGGAGTGGCCCGGAACGAACGGCAATGCAACCCCCCCCCGGCCCGAGTACGGTGTGGGATGAAGAACAGCAACAGAAAAAAAAGGGAAAATACATGCCCGCGAACCACCACCGACAACCGGCCATTCTTCGGCCTTCCTCTCGGCCGCTCGGTCATGATCCTGGGGCATAGCATTTTGGGAGGCGTGAGGCAAGAAACAAGGAAAAACCCTCTGGAGTGTAGAATGCAAGGCATCATGTCCGTGGATAGCGAGAAGAAAACCGAATCGGAACGTCGAGAGTGGCAAAGATGGTTGGAATCGATTTCGATTGGATGTCCTTTTTCTCGTCGCTGACGGCCGGAGACAAGAAAATTGATCAAGCAAATGGATCACGAGCCGGAAACGGGAATCCGAGATCCCTTTTAGTTGAAGTCCAACGATTGATAATTACTGTAAGACTTGGTACAGTCGACCTGGAAGGAAGGATGCAATACCTGAGGAGGCGAGTAGAGACTCCTGCTTACTCCTACTCCCGTGGCCAGTTCATGTACTGAGACATTCTGGGTTATTCTTTTTTCTACGGTCCTCCATCGTCTATACTCTAGTAGATAGACGCCGTGTCCGGCTCCCGTGCCAGCAAGAAATGGTCGACAGCAAAAACGAGACCCTCCCAAAGAACCTTAGCACTGTGGAGC
>NC_064874.1:9531771-9546771 GCF_943734745.1 Anopheles darlingi | reverse complement strand
TAAGATTTTGCTTGTAAAACCGTAAAACTGTTTTTTTAATTATTTAAAACTATATACAAAAACTCAATGTGTCTGCCTAGTAAAAGTACTGCATATAATATTTCGAAAAGATGAAAAAAATCAGCCAAGTACTGTTGGATTTTTCATTTCCATGGTATTTTTAATTTTTGTTAGTGTGGCTTCGATTTGTCCAAAAATGTGAAACACATTGTAGTAAGAAAAGCAAGTGTAAAAAGAAAAAAATACTAATTACGATAAAAATTAAAATACCATGATTCCACCTAAATTATCAACGAATGTTGATAACCATTAATCTATTGTGTCTCTCTAGATAGATTCCAAGTCTGTGCTTTAAACACTTCCCTAGACTTAGGGTTTCCCCGCTCAAAAACATAAGTCACCTTACCACCTCCCGCTGTAATGTGATGGCGTGAGACTGAACGATCTTCACTCCCTCCACGGCCACGCATCGATCATGCTCCCGAAAAGGTTGCCCTGATTG
Source organism: Anopheles darlingi (assembly GCF_943734745.1). NCBI lineage: Eukaryota > Metazoa > Arthropoda > Insecta > Diptera > Culicidae > Anopheles > Anopheles darlingi. The sequence goes on along the minus strand of NC_064874.1, from coordinate 9,546,269 downwards.
ATCATAATTCGCTCGCCAATGTCGCCGTCGCCACGCCACAAAAAACCTCGTGTGAAGCGAACGAACGAAGGATGCCATTCGGTGGCGATCATTGCTCAATTTGCTCTCCCCACCAGCATCGGTGCCGATCGGTCCAGGCCGATCCCGGGAGCCAGTGTTCCCTCCGACCAGGCCATAAATCTTTCCGATGACAAAGCAAAAGAGACAGCCTAGTAGGCATCCAGCCGGGCCTAACGGGGGCCCGTGGTTTTTCGCGTAAATTTTAATTTAAAATCCTTCCCGCTCATCGGAAGGTTCGGAGTGAAAAACCAGGCGCGAGAACCACCGAGAGAATCGATCGATGGATGCGGCTTCCCGCTCGCTCTTCCCGGGAAGTTCTCGCCTTGCGACTGCTGGTTGGCTTCTGTTGCCAATAATATTAGTCTGCCGAAAAGAAAAAAAACTGGACCAAACCGAACCGAGGACGAAATGAAACAGCGAACCAACAAACGCCGTACGGTTGCACGCGAAACGCACCACAAAAAGAGGTCCTGCAGGATTCGATCTTCCTGACCGATCCTGACCGGCTCATCGTGGAGGCGCAACGTTCCCTGCGTTCGCTGGACATTGCGACTTCAGCACAAGCGCAAGAAACGAAGACATTCCTGGACGCTACTCGAACTGGACGGACGGACGGACGGACGTTGCAGACGTTGAAAAAGGTCCAGCACGGACTAACTTGGCAAACCAGGCTGGCTGGCTAGCTGGTTGGCTCTGCGATACACAAAAACAAATCACTCCAACATGCAAGCGAGCTTCACGTGATTCAAATAATAAAATTTACCAAATATCAACCCGCGGATAGCCGCCAGTCGCTCGCTAAAGGCAATGCACCGGAATGAGGAACAGCATCGCCACCGGCATCGATGATCGCACAAATTCGCGGCTCCCTTTTTTACGTTATTTTTCAATTTTGGCTTTTTCCTCCCAGAAACCATCCGGACAGATTCGACGACGATCGGCGGCGGTGGTGCAGTACCATTCGCAGCAGGTCCTGGCCGGCAGGTCTCCGTTTCGAGCTCAAGGTGTGGCCTTGAGGGCGTTCTGGACCCCGATATGCTGGTCGATCGGCGACGCGTCTTCGGATGCTGTGCTGTGTTTGATTTCGCGTAGAGCGATCGATCGACGAGCGAGCGCTGCCGATCGTCTTTGCACCTTGGCGCGGCCCACGTCGCAATGTGCAAACTCATACGGCACAAAAAGTAGTTTGACATTGACGGTTCCTCTGGTACCCCACCCCACCTAGCGGCCTGTCCTGTAGTGTCCACGCGACGGGGAAATATTTCGCCACCAAATCGACGTCGAGGGCTCCGGAAGGTCCCAGCCTCCCTTAAAGGGTTCGTTACATTTTCGGGACCATTCCGCGATTGTTTTTTTTTTGTTGCAAGGCCTTCTACGAGGCTGATGAGATCTTTGAGGTTCTATAGTAGTGGGGTGATGGGGGCCTGGATTGCGTTTCGGAGCATAGTTTTTGTTGTTGTGTCGTCCAAGTAAACGGTGGCGACAGTCGTTAGTGTCAATCGTACGCCGTGGCCGCACCATCCCGGTCTCAGGTCGATCTCGACGTCTGCAAGGTGTTCCTTTGCGCGATACGTCCTCGATTAGTGGTGATTTGGTAGCGATGGACACTTGTACGATGTTATCGCGTGCGCGTGTTGTACATTCGGGGAACATTATTTTCATTAAAGATTCTCTTCAAAACGATGACGTTGGATAAGTCTTTCGGTGGAACTCAAGTTATGAAGCGAACCAATCGACTTCTCGCCCAAGGAAAGGGCCACAAGTTATGCCTTGTAATTAAACTTTTCGCTCCAATTGCCAGCAGCAGCAGTCATCAAACGCTGCGCCCAACAGTTTGATGACCTGCTGGAAGTTGGTCAAAAAAAATTCCAACGAAACTCTGCCCTTCGGCACGCACCGATGAAATACAATTTTGTTACAGAATACATTATGTATCCTTGGAGGTCCATGTGCCCCCATCTCAGAAGTCTTCATCGGGCTCATCGGGACACCACCTTGCAAACAAGGACCCTCGGTGATTGGATCGCTGGACGCAGGCGCGCCCAAGATGCGTTGATAAGCGTACCCAAAAGTAACCAAACGCGTAGAGTCGCGAAAGAAGTTCCTGGTTAAAGTTCAGCCGAAGTAGTATTGGCCCTTTTCTCCCCTTTTCTCTCTCTCTCTCTCTCTCTCTCTCTCTCTCTCTCTCTCTTACCAGTGCTATTTTGTGCAAAGGAGAGCGCCAAATAATTAAAAATGACGAACGACTTAGTGGGCGTCTTTGCGAAAGTGATACGTAGACAGCGTTTTGGGCCATTGTTGTGGGCTGGTTCGGCAGTCATGGGAGTCCTGGTACCTCCATCTCGCCCGGGCTGGACGAGAGGCGATGGATCTTTCACTTTCACGAAACCCTTTTTCCAGCTTCCGCTATTCGATCTTTTTCCCCCATAAAAAAAAAAGTTGAAGAACAAAATGATAAGAAATGTATCTACCGCTTGCCCGGTGCCTCCGGTGTTACTTCCGTTCGACTGGCCATTCTTCTTTGCGTTACTTTCCTTGTTCCTGGCCTAGCCCCACCCCAAAAAACGAAAAAAGACATTCCGTTGGATCAAAAACTCACTGCTTCGGCCGCTAATTTCGGTTGCCGTGCCGTTTGGACCGGGTGAACGGGGTAGAGGAGGAAGACGGCACGGCTCGAGGAAAACAAAAAACGAACGGTTTGAAATTGGTTGATTTAGGTGATGGGTTTGAGAAAGAAAATTGGTCTTGGATTGGAGGGAGTGCGCCGAAGGAAGGAGCGGCTGGCAATGATAAAGGTTCACGCATTGTGTGGCGCTGGCATCGATGGCGCAATGGGGATGTTGGCCTCGGGGATGCTAATTTTATATTTATTTTATTTCTTCATAAATGATGACGACGGTGGTGATGGTGGTGGTGATTCCAAGTAGAGAATGCGATGGCGCAGAAAGAGAATTGTTCTCGAAAAAAAAAAACGGACGCCGAGATGCTGAGATGATTGAGAAGATCCAAAGTTTTTCCTAATTTTTTTCTGTTCTGCTTTTTGGTTGGATGAAAACATTTGTACGAATGTACCAAAGGTCCAGCGGCTTGGAATGAAACATTCCGGTTTCGATGCCGTCATCCAGAAGCGCCAAAAGAAACATGCCTGGTTTTTCACGATGATATACGGATTTCATTTTAAAGCAGCATCATACTTTCGAATGTCATAGGTAGAAAATAATGAAAAATCTAGCGGATTGGACATGACTCCTTTTTTGAAGAGTGATTCTAACCTTTTCTCTTCCTTGTCTGTCAATAATAAAAAATAAAATGTCTGTCAATAATAAAAAGAAAAAATATGATTTATACCGATAAGTTCCATTAGGATACTGTTATTCCATTAGGAACCCTTAAAAATGTGGAAATTTAAATAACCTTCTATACTAATGTTCGTCTACTTATTACTGTTTGAATGAATTACTCTCAATTCCTTAAGTTAGTATTAGTTTAACAGCGTCTCGTGAATCGATTTATATTATCGGGTAAACAATCAATATTATTTTTCATTCTCTTGTCTCACCCAAAAGGGTTTACTCTGTCTAATATAAGATTAATATAGATTTTAAACAAAAACATTACCAATTAGTTGAATGTTTTTAAACTCTTTATTTGGGCCACATACAATCTAGCGTCACGTATGCTCAATCGCACCCAGTCGCAGTTATCTCAATTGTACAGCATTGCCCCATTGTTTCCGCCAATCCGACGTGGGTTTCTTTTTTCTTCTTTTCTCTTTCGCTAAATTCCATTTTGATTATTTGGTATATCGCCGCCGCACTGTAAGCAATATGCCATGCTTCCATTTGTGTTCAGTTCCTGGGGCTATTGCTTTTTTCGCGTTACCGTGTCCCACCCTCCAGTACACACTGTCAGCCTCCGGCGTTCAATCCGGCGATAATAAATAAATAAATACTCACACGTTCTTAAATGTCTACGCTGAAGAGGAGGTAATATCTATGTGTTTTGGGTTTGAGTAGACTAAAAGGTGCGTGGGGAAGGTGATCTTACGTCTGATTGCAATGTGGAGAAGTGTGAGGGAAGAGTATTGGCTGCTGCTGCTGCTGCTGCTACTGAAATCTGTCGCTCTTTTACTCAGCAACTACTTCGTTATCATAACCGCGTCGGCTCTGCTCCCGTCCCGTGTCCCGTCGAATCTTAAAATTAACTTCTAACAACTAGCATCGTCTTTGAGGTTCTCGGTCACTGAATACAAACGTGTGTGCGTAAGTGTGTGTGTGTGTGTGAGAGAGTTTGTCTCTGGATACAGGCATATTGGGGCCAACCAAGAAGTAGAAGATCCTTGTGCCCGGCCCGAACTAAATTATCCTCCTTAAAACCAAAACCTACTTACAAAGCTACTGAATGCACGAATCCTCGGGGCATCACACACTCACAACTCACATGATGCCGCACACTCCCACGGTTTGCACATGGAAAAGGGGGGAGGGGGAGGAAAGGGGTATTGGAAGTCGTGGGAAGGTTGGGTTGGGTTTGGTATAAAAGTGAACGCCCTATTCGCCCTATTCGGCTACTGATTATTAACACTGATGATCTGGTTGATCCATCCAATGAACGAGGATACCTTCACGTACACACCGGGCACATCGACCCGTCCGCAACCGAAACCCCACGACACTAGACCGGCCAGCTCGTAAAAACCATCATCTTGACAAACGAGCGGTCCACCACCATCGCCCTGGCACGCATCGTTGCCCTCCTCACCACCAGCACAAAAGCTGGACGCTGGCAGGATGAAGATCTTCTCCGTTACGGCGTTCACCTTGCGGATACACTCGGCATCGCTGACGATCGGAATTTCCGCTTCACGGACTCGCAGCGGAATCGGACCAGCTTCACCCATATATCCGTATCCCGTCACGGTGCAGCGTTTACCAGCGGCATGACTCACTCCTCGCGCCGGTAGACATACCTAAAACAAGATCACCAAGCGAATGAGGATCATCCAAAGGGCTAACTCCAGAAGTACGCGGTCCCAGAACTTACCAAACACACGCCATCACGCAGTTCCGCTTGACCGTGTAGCTTCAACAGCGCGATATCGTTGTCGAGCGTCTGGCTGTTGTGATTGTGATGGATATAGGTCGTCGCCACACGTAGCGTCTGTGCTCCGGGACTACCGTACTTGCGTGTCAGATCGTAGTCCCCTACACGGACGTATATGGCATCACCGGACCGGACAATGCTAGTGGCGAAGAGTAGGGCGTAAAACGGAATCAGTTGAAGTTGTGTCCAGGCATAGGCAGCTCCTTCTACTTACTTCGTAACACAGTGGGCCGCTGTCAAGACCCACTGAGTACCGATAAGGGCAGCACCGCAGAGATACTGATTGAGCGAGTTGATCAGCGCGACCTGCCAGCACCATTCCCCATTCTCACCATCCTCACCACCGACCACACGTCCCTTCCGATGGTTGTTCCAATACTTGGCCAACGTGGCGTTCTCCTTCAGGCTCGGATGATGATGCAAATCCTCCGGTACCGTATCGTTGTGGTCATGGTAGATGATCGGTATCGGCACGATACTACTACCGAGCACTAACCGTTCCGAGCTCTTCGACCGGTAAATGCTATCCACATCGATGTGCCGTCCTTGGCGTACCGTTCCTCGGTATTCCTGTTCGATCGCTAGGAGCTCACGCGTTAGATAGGAACGTGCCGCCCGGCTCGTACCCTTCACACCGCAAACGTACTTCGAGTAGACCTGAGGCCTTGGTGTCGTCGTCGGTGGCTCGTACACCGGTGATTGGGCATAGGCTGGCGGTTGCTGCGTTGGTGGTACCTCGTAGATGTTGTTACTGATCGGACCGGGGTACGGGTTCGGTGCCGGTGGACCATAACCTTGGACTTGATGTGGCGGTAGAGGTGATTGTTGCTGTGGTGGTGGTGGTGGCATTGCTACTCCCTGCATCGGATAGGGCTGTGCAATGCCCTGGCCCTGCAGTACCGGTTGCTGTGGCATCATCTGCGGTGGTAGGGGTGGTGGTGGTGGTGGTGGCAGTGCTTGCGGTGGATACGCACCACCAGCACCGTGCGTATCGTTGTACTTGGTTTTGCTGGCTGCCGCCATCTGGACCTCCTGAATCTTGGACTTCGGGGCGCAACACTGGGTGCCGGACTTTTTGCACTTGAACAGATCCGTCATCTCGGCATTCCGGAAGCAGGTGAAGCTGAGCAGACTGACGATGCAGGAACCGGGACACTCTTCGCGCGGATCCGGTGCTACCGTTGTGGTCGGCGGTGGTGTCGTAGTGGTGGTCGGTGGTGGACGACGGTTCTGTTGTGGGCGTGGTGGTGGAGCTCGCGTATTGTCACAACAGACCGAGCCACGTTTACAGTTGGCCGTGTTGGGGATGAGCACCGAGGGACGCTCACAGAAGGCGGCCATAATGTTGAGCAGACAGAATCCAGGACAACGTGGCAAAGGTGGCTACGGAATGAGGGGGGAACCGTGTTAGCTGAAGGGAACTGACTCACTAAACGGGAGCACGACGATACTTACCGGTGTTGCTGGTCGTCTGGTAGTAGTCACCAGCTGCTGTTTGTTATCCTCGGACACTCCAGTGATACAGCACGAGTCCTCGTTCGGACAGAATGCCTCGGTATCGATATCGTCGCAGAACAGCGCCAGCAGCCCGTTCACACAATCACCTTCACACTCCTTATGCACCGGTCCTTGGCCATTGTTGGCGGTCAGCGAAGAGCCCGGTTTCTGCTTCGATGGTGGCGCCTTAGTAGGCTTTGGAGTGGCCTTCGGTGTTGGATTCGTCTTCGAACGGATCGGTTCTTCCGTCGTGTGGTATGGCCGTTCCGTCGTCTTGGCGTACGGTTTCGGGGTGGTGGTTTTGTTGGTTTTCGAATCGAAATGAGCCGTCGGTACGTACAGATCGTCCGGTGGATTGTCGGGATAGATGTCTCTCGAAACGCAACACTTCGTACCACTCTTGCAGAGGCCAGCGGTCGTCAGGTACGCTTCGCAGTAATCGGCGATCCGATCCGCAACGCAAACACCGGGACAGGATGCTGGAATGATCAATCACGATGTCATTCAGCACCCGGTTTCGTCGTGTGCACCTTCCGCTGTTACTTACAATTCGTTTTGTTATCCTTCTCCTTGATTTTCGCCTCCGTCGTAGGCTTCGGTGTTGTGGTCGTCGTTGGCCGCATCGTAGTGGTGGTTGGTTTGGGGCGGGCTGTGGTGGAGATGTTGGCGGCCGCCGTACTACTCTCCACGCAGCATTTCATACTCGGTGAGGGACACGGTATATCGTCCAGCACCTCGTAGCAAATGAGCGTGGCCAAGGTGTGTACGCAAACGCCCGGACATCCCTTTGCGTCCTCTGTGCTGGTGATCGAGTCCAGTAGTCCTGTGAAACCCCATCGAGAAACAACATTCCAATCTACTGGCCGGTTTGTGTGAATGGGTCAACGCGAGGAGGACTTACCTGAGAGAAAACTTCCGGCCAGTGAATCATCCTGGCTCCTTACGCCACTAGCTGCTAGCAGCAACAGTATCGTCACGGCTTTCGCGATCATTTTGCAACAGCGTCCACTGGCTGCCACTCATAAACACACTCTCCACTGTAGGCAACGAGACCGTCTCTACTACAATGCCAGTCAATCTTTTCGGCTTCTTATGAACAGTCTTTTGGGCAAAGATAAAACACTATGATTCATGCAATCACATTTCTTCACCTGATGAGTCAGTCTCAGGTCAGACGATCGTTCATGGATTTCTTTTCACTTCACTGCTATAGTTACTGTAATAGAAATGAATAATTTAATAAAACACAATTGTACCTAAGATCACTTTCAATAGCAATTACAAGAGACCCAAAACTGTTATAATCACATCCACGTTCTATTATAAACGGTTACTAATTTCAAACACTTCACAAACCCTCCATATTCCATTCTCACCCATCGATGCTTCTTCACTCCAGAGGTCCATAACCCGACATCAAATGCAAACGCCTTCCCGAGTGAAGTGCGCTCACCAACTTCAACTCGTATTCAAGGGTTCTTCACATCCATTTGAGGATCCAGATATTTGAGTTTCATAACATCGATTACCGTTTGGTTGGGTCCGTAGATCTCCCAAGAGCTTCACATTATGGCATTTGCTGCTGTTCCAAGCTAGTTCATAACCTACTGGCTACATCCGGGGCGCTGGCTAATCATCACCACCGACAAGGGTCCAGTCCCAGTAGATGACCGGACGAATGAGATTGCATGGGAATGCAATCGGATTATTTGAAAGTGGCGTGTTGCTGGCGATACCACATACCGGATCATAACAGTAGTTCAGTCACATGGGCTCCTCCATCACGGTCGACGGACGGGTATCGGTTGCCGTTTGCCGTTGCCGTTGCTGGATGCCATTCGCTTGAGGTAACAAGGTGTTTAATCAGCACACACAGACACATACCGGTGGGCGAGTGAAATGGTGTTCCAATTTACACTGCCACGCAAAAGGAGTGAAACTCCCTGCCTGCCGGAATCCGTTTGCCGACGACGACGACGACGACGACGACGCTCACGATTCTCACCATTCGCGTCGCCCGCGGCCCGGTGATCGATCGGTGATCGGGCCCATGTCTCAAGTCGGCCAAACCCCAAACATGGTACGCTACTCCCCTTGGTGGTACCTCGATGTCCACTACCCGAAAGGGGTGTGTAAAAATATCGAAATTTTTGGTACCGTACTACCCAGGGGAGTGTTCTATTCGGCACCCTCGTAGAGTGTCGCAGGCGATTGCCGTTCTCCCGCGCATTAACCTACATTTCGATCCATTCGACCGATTGCCGATCATATGATAGGGTTTTTGATTTCGTTATAAAAAAATCTCAACATGTCGATAGCGACGATCGATCGCCGAGAGAGAGAGAGAGAAAAAGAGAGAGAAAGAGAGACGCGCAGTTACGAAACAGCCAGAAAGCAAAGGGTTCGACAAGCACTCATTTCACCTGCGAAAGAATGTGTTGAAGTGGCAGTGAAAGCGGCCACCAAGCGACCAAGACAAGCGCGCATCACCTGATCCCCGTACAGGTCTGGCCCGGAGTGAGATGCTGCTTCTGTCATTCTAGCGGCGATCAAGCGGACGGTTTGTAGTCTTTTCTCCCTGACACAGATTCGAGAGATGGTGGGTTCTTTCGCCTCCGCCTCCTACGGGACTCCGTAGGTCCACAGGACAGGTTTTGTGAGGATCGAAGCGGCGTTCGTAGCAAGCTCTTCTTCTATCAGGCACTGCTTGCAGGTGTGTGCCATCGTCGTGTCGGTCTGTGGTGGCCTTTCCTGATGGTCATGGTCCTTCCCGTCGCCATCGACGAGTGCACGCGAAGGTTACGAGGTGTTTCCGTGTGCGTGTGTAAGTAGCCGATCGACTGCGGGAACCGGGAGTGATACAATACTCCGTTGACCCATTTCCTGCATTCCCCAGCACCACCGGGAAGCCGTCAACTTGCTGCTGCTGCTGCTGCTGCTGCTGCTGCTGCTGCTGCTGCTGGTGCTGGTGCTGGTGCTGCGTGATCCAAGCGGGCGAATCGCGGTCGCCGAGCAACGAGCATGACGACGACGACGACGACTAGATGGCGGTTCCCGGTCGGCGATACGATACGATACGATGTGGAGTTGAAGACAAAAAGAGAAAATATGTCACCATCGCAAGGGGGTGTCCACTTCCCCTCTCTCCCGTCAACAGAGTCTCTGGGTTTACCCCGCGGGAAGCTGGACTGTTCTGGGAGAAGACGCCGACGACGACGACGACGAGGACGACGACGACGGGCGCCGGATACCTTTGACTTTCCATTGACCGTCACGGCCTTCGGGAAGGTGTTGGCTTTTCGGTGGAAGTTTCTCCCCCTCTTTGAGGTGGGGTGAGGCAGGGGAGAGTTCCGTTCATTTCTCTTTCAATCGGTAATGCACTTCCTCGTCGCCGTCGTCGCCGTCGCCGTCGCCATCTGGTCAGTCACGACAGACAAACGCTTTTCGGATTCGCCTGCCGCTGGTTCGCAAAGACGGGTGAAAGCATTCACTGACGGTGGCTACTGCACACGCGGCAGTGCCAGTGGCAGTGGCAGTGGAGTGCTGGCTGGCCTAGACCGTGGACTGCGCGCAGTGTCGGTGAAAATGAGAGCGGTGGACCGACCGAAATGTACCGTTTGAAATCGGGGCTTTTCGCTACGGCACCACCAACCGTGCGGTGAGCGCACCACCCGGGTGGAAAATCCGATGCGGCACGCTCGCCAGCGTGTGTTTGTGTGTGTGTGTACGTGTGTGTGGTGCTGGTCACGAGTCACCAACGGGGTCGTAGGAGAAATCGTTAGCAGTATTAGGCAGGAATCGCCAAACGACCGACCGATGGCCGGTCAATGGGAATGCATTCGATTCGAGACATTCGATCTACAGAGTAGGCTTCGGGTTAGGCATCGAGCGCAAGGGGATTGCCATGGTAACCTTGACCTACCTAGGCACGCGATTCGGTTACTCGAAAGCGACCTGAATGTGCTGCTCTCGGATGAGATTTCCGGCTCTTCCACAAGTCCACGGCATGGTACGGCACGGCACGGCACGGCACCGTCACGTATCTACGCTTGGGTCGTAAGAACTGTAAGCCCTCGGGAGCTCTCATTAGAAACCCACGGCACGCCCGGTGCTCTGCCAGCACCGTTGATAACAGACTAGCCAGCAGACCGTCTAACTGTAACCTAGCACACATCATCGCGGCCAGCGCAGTGCCGCTACAATGGTTGGCTTGTGATGATGCTGATGGCGCTGATGGAACTGGTTCCTGCTGCTGCAATCCCGCCAGGCCTCAATCGACACACCGGGATGCCGGAGAAGCGATCGCGTGAGTACGATCTGGCATAACTGATTTATATAGGAAGGTAGGGCCCCGCGGAGAGCTTAAGTATTGCAACTCGGTCCGTATGTAGCACACTTGGCACAATCTTTCGCACTCGATCTTGAATAGTAACCAGTAGGATTTGGGACAAACAAGCCCCCCTGGGGTTTTACCACGTCACCAGACACAGTCCTGATAGTCCGTAAGTCACGTATCGAGTTTAGATATTCCGGAACTACGAATCAGACAGGGCACAGACACATACTTTGGATGTCACCAGTGGTAGTAGCACTTCCGCTGCTGGTCAGGATGGTGGCACTTCACGGCCAGCGAACGCGATCGCGGAGTATGGAACACGACGATCGGGAATAGGCGACCGGTACGGTCGACCGTTAATGAGCAACTCTTTCTCTACGCAGCAGCACGGTTGCGATGATCTGGCACACCGAGAGCCACCGATGGTGGTCGTGCGATGGGCGCGCTAAGTTACTTAATATTGCGTACCAGCAGAAGAGTACCTCCCCCCTCCCCGGCGGGGGGAAACTGTACCCTCTCTCTAACAACTTTCTTGTTGGCCGCATCCGATTCCGATGTCCAACGATTCGTGCTCTCCCTTCTCTCTCTCTCTCTCTCTCTTTCTTTTTTTCTCTTTCTTCCACTTCGCTCCGACTGTTTCTTTTCCTTCTTACCGGATTCTTCGACACCTTTATTTGCTTGTATGCCTTTCCTTTCGATCCTCACCCAACCCACGATCGACGATCACCGTCTTCTTCGCAAGGCAGCCACTAGCGGTGGTTTGTCTTCACGTTCGTTCCTCGTCGCTCCCTCCCTCGTAATGTGATCGCATGCCGGGCGCAGCTTTCCAGAAGAATCAATGCTGAATCAGCATCAGCTTTTCATCTGGCGGATTCCTCGCTTTCCAGTTGGCTAATTTTTCTGCTTTTGCTGTCTATCTTCCGTTTTGTGCCGAGACCAGACCGAGAGTGAGAATTTGCCAACCAAGCGCAGGGTGAGAGATTCTGGAATGCCTCTACCTCCCACTGGGCAAGACGGACCAGCGCACAAACAGTGGAAGGTGTTCGACCTCGTTTATGGTGTTTGCTGTGCCCGCCCATCCTTGACGAAAGACTCCAGGAGTCTGTACTTTCCATTTTACAGACTGGTCATAAAACGAAAGCAAACAGCAGAGAACTGTGGAGGATCTGCGGAAGGAACACACCGGGATCCTTAACGCGAAGCTCGATAAGGGTACACGACCTTCGTTCCCTGAAAGCCCAAAATATTTGTGACGAAAAGGTCCGTGATAAGTGGACACATATCGCCCCTTCGATTCTCTCTCTCTCTCGCTCTGTTTCCCTCAGTCTTACTCAGTCCCTCTCGGTGTGCTACATCCTCACTCCAGCCAAGTGCGTATTCCGACAGAATCCGTTAGAATTGCCGCATCCATCCATCCATCCATCCATCCATCCAGCGGTAGCGGCATAATTTGCATCGTCCGCGAACTACCTGTTGAGTGCGTACGCCACGCAGTACGGGATTTAAAGTCGTAAACAGTAGCAGTTCAGTTCATCACCAGTTGCCTTCAATCCCGGATTGCCGGAGGATTTGGGTAGAGGCTGATCATTAGTCGTTGCCGATTCCAGGCCCTCTTAATTTTTCCATATTCTCAAATCAATTCAGGAAAGATGAGCACAACATCGTCCGTGAAGCACCTCGAATCCAAACAACGTGTACTCTCTACGTGTTTCCCTCCTGGCGTACACACACACACCGACAACTTTGCCGCTCTAGCGGTAACACCGGCGTAGCGGTACTGGTGAGCTGTTTTTTTTTTATCACAGAGAATATTTAACCTAGTTTCCCGGGACTTCACTTAGCGCGGACCACCTCGATGTGCCACGCGGCTTAGACCGCGTCGATTGGGCGTTTGATCAACTTCACTGATTGTATTCTCTTAATTTCTAGGACGCTGGTTCTTTGCGCAGTCGAATCGAACTCTTCAAGTTCTCGGTGTCCGCGTGCCTTTTCGTCCACACTAAACTTTCTCCAAGCTCTCCAGCTTCCAGGAGAGTTAACCTGATACCTACGGTCTCTCTGTGGTCTTCACTGGAGCCACGATGCACTGCGGTACGTCTTCACTGCTCAACTGATCTTCGACACGAGCTGAGACTGCTTGCTGACCGCAGAGCAGCAAACGAAGCAGGGAACAGCATATTCCTCAATAAACAGGTTTTCCACCCAGGTCTAAGGCACCGCGTGTTTACCAGGCTCTCGTACCACCGATTCCGTTTCAGTAGCATTGTATTTTTAAATGCCTTAACTTCAATGCCCTTTTTAAAATTTCTATGGTTTTAGTAGTATGATCACTTTTTAAATCATCTACTAAAGTCACGAACTGTACATCTCTCAGTACTTTTTCGTATAAGCTTCCCTAGGAAACTCCCTAGGTCCAAATCATCCGTGTGGCATGCTGTCACACTCTCCATTCATGGAACCGATCGTACGTCTTCGGGCTTGTGTGCTGCGGTTGAATGAATCAGCGTTGACCCGCATTTCTCCGCAAACATTTGGGAAAAGCTTAATGCGCGTACGAGAGATGAGATGAGTAATCTGCCGGTTGCCTGTGATGTAATCGATGGTTTATCGGAAGGAGAAGGAATAGAAGAAACGTGTTGAATCCACTGAACATGCGGATGAACTTTTTTACCCTGCCACGGAAGATCTTTCCACCGCTCGCGATCGAACGGCATCGTAACTGCTGAACCACAATATATCTAAGTAATTCCTGATGAAAAGTATGAACTAGTAATTAGTACTCATCCATTCTACTCTCGTGTAGCGGTGATCCATGTGGCCGAGGCTGGCTTTGATTTTCTGGGACCGTTTCAGAATCCAAACACCAAAGGCCATCCTGGCAGGATTTGAAAAAGTTGGGCTTTTATTGCTCAATCTGAGCTACTGATTACGCACATAGATCGCGCTATGTTCAGCCACTGCGTAAGAACGATTTGTCCGGGAAAAATCACAATATTCTACCGAAACAAACACACAAGCCGCTTGAGGATGATCCATTAACACGAAAATCTTCAAAAAAGCGAGTTAAAGACGCTGCCAAGATGGAAATGAATCGACTACAAGGTCAAGCGCGCTTCAAGTTGAGCTCAGCTTCAGCGTAACCTAGTAACTTCAAATTCAAATTGAGCTACAGTGATGGTCGATAAAATAGTAACCAGCACGTAGTATATTCGTATACTACAAGATTTTTCTCAGATCCACCTACTAACACTGCGGGGTTGTTCACGCAAAATTTCACGAAGAGTTTGCTTGCTATTTTGAACAATGGTCTTTTTGTGATTTTGTACAGAAAAGCCGCAAGTAACGCATTCAGTTGCACGGAGCCTTAATCGAGGGGCATTGTTGACGTGTATTACAACAAAAAAGAAAAAGGAAAGTGAACAAGAAGTGGGTGCACGTTTGTCCGAATTTCGCTATGATTCACGAATATCTAGCTCAATACTTTCGAAAGTTACACCATTCC